>NC_056727.1:1086648824-1086726324 GCF_019279795.1 Protopterus annectens | reverse complement strand
TGGTCCATTGAAAAAGGTCCACTACTCTGGTAAAAAAACACAAGCATGGGTGACATCTTCATGAAGCCATTTCCAGAGGAAAAGTACTCAGGAGGCCAAAAGTGGAAGACCACAGTTTCATAGAAACTAACAATTGTAGCGCTTTCTAGATGAATAAATGCCATAATGCCCCCCATGAGTAATAATAGTTTGTTGAGCTCTTTACATTTTATACTTAGAATCGTGCTGTCTTTCGGCTTTTCCCAGTAAGGGGTCACCACAGCTGCTAATGATTGGCAGTAGATTTTTATGAAACGCCAAGGTGCCAGCTCGATGACCAACCTTTAACAAAGGCACGCCCATTTACGCATGCATGTCTTTCGAACGCTACCCAACCACGGGGAGGACATGCAGACTCCACACAGAAGGCACTCCCAAGCCATGCCAAGAATCGAATGGGAGAACCTCTTGCTGTGAGGTAACAATGCTACTGCCGTACCATCGTGGCTAGAATCTGATTTATATAATCAGATGTGCATGCAACAAATAGCGTGTGCGAAGCAGATGACCATCCCTATCAGACTGAGATAGAAATAATATACAGAGTTCAAAAACATTTTAGGCGCATGAAGCACAAACAAAGAAGCAAGTTCATTAGTTTTGCGTTTGTGTCCTGATCATTGAGCCCAGTTTGAATGATTTGCATTTGCAGTGTTAGATATAATTATTGTTTAGAGTAAGGAGGAAGCATAAAATATTTACTTGAAAAATGACACATTGTATATGAACTGTGGTGCATTATCTCATAAAAAGCCCTAAAATTAATGTGTGTGTGTGTTTGTGTGTGTGTGTGTGTGTGTGTGTGTGTGTGTGTGTGTGTGTGTGTGTGTGTGTGTGTGTGTGTGTCTCTCTCTATACACATACACACACATCACGCACACACACACACACGCACGCACACATAGAAAGAGATCCATATATCTATAAAGATATTAACACAAACTCTGCCTATTGATTCCTCAGTGGTTCCCTATGTGCTCTATTAGCTAATTCATTCCTCCACAGCCAAAAGTTAGACATCTTCAAACAGGTCAGGAGCTTGCTGGACCATTCTTTCCTGTTCAGAAGACTGAATGGCCCAATTATTTCCTAAAGGTGTTAGTTGGGCATTAAACATTGAGTTACTGTGCACCCATGTTATCACTGTGTCACTTAGTGTGAGTCTGCTCATTGTATGATTGCCCACTCATCATTATGCATCATTAATGTGCTAAGTCACATTGTCTTCATCTGCAAAGGATACATTAGCACTTGCTAGCCAATCAAGACTCCTAGGGTTGTATGGGACATATTCAGAGCTTCTACTGTCTACATCATAGTGCTAGAAATGGAAATGCTTTTAAAAGTGATTTTTTTTTAATTTTAGTTAAAATAATTGTTCATTAACTGTTATATATAAAAATGAAGATATCAGAAGTATTCATGGTATTACACGTTGTTTTAAATGTTTAGTATTGCATGTGATTTTTGATGATGTTAGGAGAGGTGACATTATTAATACGACTAAAGTATCTGAATATGAATGGATCACTAGGCTGAATGCTGCTAATTAATCTGGCATGAATGAATAGTGTCCCTTTAAACCTGTTTTGAAAAAAATCTACTTATATCATTGATTTATTAATTAAATTATGTTAATTGAATCATTAACCAAAATAATTCCAACAGTGCTTGACCAGGTATACACCAAACAAAATCCAAAGAAAACCAAGTCAGTCCAAAAGGAAACCACAAAGCAGCGTTTTAATAATCCAAATAAAAGTAAAACAGAGAATGGTTAAGCGCTTTTGTCTGTCAAGTCAGACATCTTCAGAACCACCCATATTAAACTCAAAGTTCTGCTTAAAAACATTCAAAGAAACACACCCCTCCAAAACAACCAATGCATTTAAAGAAACATGCTTACAATAAATTCATGTAAAGAATTGAAATAATTTAAAATAGTACAAAATAGTAAAACGTAATTAAAAACACTTACATTTCCAAAGCCCTTCTCTTTAATTTACTAGAAATAGAAATGTTATCATCTATCCCTGGTGGGTATGTAGCATCAAATTTAAGCTGCCATTTCATTTCCTTATTTCTAACAACTGAAATTTATTACAAGCTGGTAGTGACATTTGCCACTTATTTATTTCCAGACCGACCTTTACTTATAAAAATAGAAGTAATTTTAGGGTTTTACTGGAACATACTGGATGCACATATGGGGTCCTTACTACAAGAAAACGCGAGCATTGTACATATTGTACTTATATTAATGTTAATAAAGATGGTGAGGTGCTTAATAAGATCAAAACATGGAATGTGGGTACATTTGTAAACTGCAAACCAAAAAGAATTATTTATTTAGCTACCTGTTGCTCATGCAATGCATTTAATATTGGTAAAACCAATAATTCCCTTAAGCAAAGGATTTATCAACATATTTATTGTATTAGAAGAAGAGACAATAAAAGTGCACTTGTTCGACATTCATTATATTGTTTAAACTTTAATAAGTTTGTATTTTTAATTTTGGAACAGCAGGTTTTGCATGACACTGGTGGAGATTGGGAAAATGAATTACTTAGGAAGGAAATGAAATGGAAGCTTAAATTTGATGCTGCATACCCACCAGGGTTAGATGATAACATTTCTATTTCTAGTGAATTAAAGAGAAGAGCTTTGGAAATATAAGTGTTTTTAACTACTTTTTACTATTTTGTACTATTTTAAATTATTTCATTTCTTTACTTGTATTTATTGTAAGCATGTTTCTTTAAATGCATTGGCTGTTTTGGAGGGGCATGTTTCTTTGAATGTTTTTAAGCAGAACTTTGAGTTTAATATGGATGGTTCCGAAGATGTCTGACTTGACAGACAAAAGCGCTTAACCATTCTCTGTTTTACTTTTATTTGGATTATTAAAACGCTGCTTTGTGGTTTCCTTTTGGACTGACTTGGTTTTCTTTGGATTTTAATTGAATCGTTGTTTATATACAAGGTATGCTGTGGACTTTTATATTTACTTGAGAGTGTTCTTATCCAAAAGTTCGTACTTATTAAATGTTATTGTCAGGCACGATTTTGTTATATTTCTTTGGTGAACAGATAGTATTCCTGCAGTGTATTATTTAATTTTTAATTTTAGAAGTATGTGAGTATCTCTAATGACAGCATAATAGCCAGGGTACCAGAGTTTGATACAATAAATTACAGAAAAGCTGGCTGCTCATGACTTTTATTTTTGATGTTATTTGGACTGCATAATATAGTCAAAGCCAACATTTCTTGGCTTTGTCAACTTTCTTCAAGGAACTCATGCTGTTATATATTTTATGCCCTTCTGACCTCTACAAATTTGTTAGCTGTTTCTTTTTTAAATGAATCAATTACTCATGGTGAAAAAAGTAATTTTTATTTCTCTTATTATTTTGCACAGAGCTGATAAATGAAACAAACAATATAAATGCAACTTGTAATATGGTGCAATGTGGTACTTCTGTAACATTACATGGAATCTTTATGAAGTACAAATAGTAGTACGTCTGTAACATTACATGCAATCTTTATGAAGTACAAATAGTAGCACTTCTGTAAGATTACATGCAATCTTTATCAAGTACAAATAGTAGTACTGTAACATTACATGCAATCTTTATGAAGTACAAATAGTAGCACTTCTGTAAGATTACATGCAATCTTTATCAAGTACAAATAGTAGTACTGTAACATTACATGCAATCTTTATGAAGTACAAATAGTAGCACTTCTGTAAGATTACATGCAATCTTTATGAAGTACAAATAGTAGTACTGTAACATTACATGCAATCTTTATGAAGTACAAATAGTAGTACTTCTGTAACATTACATGCGATCTTTATGAAGTACAAATAGTAGTACTTCTGTAACATTACATGCAATCTTTATGAAGTACAAATAGTAGTACTGTAACATTACATGCAATCTTTATGAAGTACAAATAGTAGTACTGTAACATTACATGCAATCTTTATGAAGTACAAATAGTAGCACTTCTGTAAGATTACATGCAATCTTTATCAAGTACAAATAGTAGTACTGTAACATTACATGCAATCTTTATGAAGTACAAATAGTAGCACTTCTGTAAGATTACATGCAATCTTTATCAAGTACAAATAGTAGTACTGTAACATTACATGCAATCTTTATGAAGTACAAATAGTAGCACTTCTGTAAGATTACATGCAATCTTTATCAAGTACAAATAGTAGTACTTCTGTAACATTACATGCAATCTTTATGAAGTACAAATAGTAGCACTTCTGTAAGATTACATGCAATCTTTATCAAGTACAAATAGTAGTACTGTAACATTACATGCAATCTTTATCAAGTACAAATAGTAGCACTTCTGTAACATTACATGCAATCTTTATGAAGTACAAATAGTAGCACTTCTGTAAGATTACATGCAATCTTTATCAAGTACAAATAGTAGTACTGTAACATTACATGCAATCTTTATGAAGTACAAATAGTAGCACTTCTGTAAGATTACATGCAATCTTTATCAAGTACAAATAGTAGTACTTCTGTAACATTACATGCAATCTTTATGAAGTACAAATAGTAGCACTTCTGTAAGATTACATGCAATCTTTATCAAGTACAAATAGTAGTACTGTAACATTACATGCAATCTTTATCAAGTACAAATAGTAGCACTTCTGTAACATTACATGCAATCTTTATGAAGTACAAATACTAGTACTTCTGTAACATTACATGCAATCTTTATCAAGTACAAATAGTAGTACTTCTGTAACATTACATGCAATCTTTATGAAGTACAAATAGTAGCACTTCTGTAAGATTACATGCAATCTTTATCAAGTACAAATAGTAGTACTGTAACATTACATGCAATCTTTATGAAGTACAAATAGTAGCACTTCTGTAAGATTACATGCAATCTTTATCAAGTACAAATAGTAGTACTTCTGTAACATTACATGCAATCTTTATGAAGTACAAATAGTAGCACTTCTGTAAGATTACATGCAATCTTTATCAAGTACAAATAGTAGTACTGTAACATTACATGCAATCTTTATGAAGTACAAATAGTAGCACTTCTGTAAGATTACATGCAATCTTTATCAAGTACAAATAGTAGTACTGTAACATTACATGCAATCTTTATCAAGTACAAATAGTAGCACTTCTGTAAGATTACATGCAATCTTTATCAAGTACAAATAGTAGTACTGTAACATTACATGCGATCTTTATCAAGTACAAATAGTAGTACTGTAACATTACATGCAATCTTTATGAAGTACAAATAGTAGCACTTCTGTAAGATTACATGCAATCTTTATCAAGTACAAATAGTAGTACTTCTGTAACATTACATGCAATCTTTATGAAGTACAAATAGTAGCACTTCTGTAAGATTACATGCAATCTTTATCAAGTACAAATAGTAGTACTTCTGTAACATTACATGCAATCTTTATGAAGTACAAATAGTAGCACTTCTGTAAGATTACATGCAATCTTTATCAAGTACAAATAGTAGTACTGTAACATTACATGCAATCTTTATGAAGTACAAATAGTAGCACTTCTGTAAGATTACATGCAATCTTTATCAAGTACAAATAGTAGTACTGTAACATTACATGCAATCTTTATGAAGTACAAATAGTAGCACTTCTGTAAGATTACATGCAATCTTTATCAAGTACAAATAGTAGTACTGTAACATTACATGCAATCTTTATGAAGTACAAATAGTAGCACTTCTGTAAGATTACATGCAATCTTTATCAAGTACAAATAGTAGTACTGTAACATTACATGCAATCTTTATGAAGTACAAATAGTAGCACTTCTGTAAGATTACATGCAATCTTTATCAAGTACAAATAGTAGTACTGTAACATTACATGCAATCTTTATGAAGTACAAATAGTAGCACTTCTGTAAGATTACATGCAATCTTTATCAAGTACAAATAGTAGTACTTCTGTAACATTACATGCAATCTTTATGAAGTACAAATAGTAGCACTTCTGTAAGATTACATGCAATCTTTATCAAGTACAAATAGTAGTACTTCTGTAACATTACATGCAATCTTTATGAAGTACAAATAGTAGCACTTCTGTAAGATTACATGCAATCTTTATCAAGTACAAATAGTAGTACTGTAACATTACATGCAATCTTTATCAAGTACAAATAGTAGCACTTCTGTAACATTACATGCCATCTTTATGAAGTACAAATACTAGTACTTCTGTAACATTGCATGCAATCCTTATGAAGTACAAATAGTAGTACTTCGGTAACATTACATGCAATCCTTATGAAGTACAAATAGTAATACTTCTGTAACATTACATGCCATCTTTATGAAGTACAAATACTAGTACTTCTGTAACATTGCATGCAATCCTTATGAAGTACAAACAAAGGTGTTTTGTTTTCTAAAATCTGTTTTAAGTTAACAACATGAGAGAGTAGAGAGGAAGCATGACAGGTGTGTAATAACCATGCTGGCAGTTCCACTATTGCCAATATGGCAAGATGAAGTCCACGTTCACTGAGACAGAACTGGAGACTTTGCCAAAAATAGCAGGATCATTTAAGAAGCCACTGTTTTTTTGCTTATTTACTCTTAGTGTCAACTTGCTGGGTTGCTGGGGGTTTCTTTCAATGTATGGTTGCTATGGAAATCCACTGCTACATTATACACATACATTATGGCTACATAAACAAAACAGCCATTATTTTATAGTTGATGTTTGCAGTTTTCATTGATTGTTCTGGTGTTCTGTTTAGACAGGAGTGGGTTTCAGCTCACTTGATTATTCTGATAGTCTGGAATCATAAGGACAGTCATCAGCTTCCTATAATGCTTTCAAGCAGAAATACTAGAGTATCATGTTTACTAACTTAATAATGCTTCTTACTTCACATCTTACTGTGCAACACTGTATAGGTTATAGAAGATATTGTCTGGTATCCAACCTTCACCTTCTCCTTCCCTTCTGTTAGTACTCAGAAGTACCTCCTGCAAACAGGTATATCTGTCTGCTGATCCTTACAGTGAACAATAACACAAAAAGAACAGGAAACACATGCCCTATGGTGCAGAGGGATAAAACTATGCACCCCTGATGGCCAGTGTTTGACTAACTGCATAGTTGCTGGAGGGACTGGACAGGAGAGCAGGGGACTGAGCATCTGATGCCCGTGCATTCATCCTGTAGGAAGGGAGGCAGCCTCACTCACTGCATTAGTGGCACCAGCAGGACTCCGATATATCTTGTACAGCAGGCAACTGAGCATGCCCATGCTAATGAGAGTTGAGTCACTTAACAAGCAGGATTCACATCTGTGGTAGTTGGCATGCACTTCCTGAGAAGAGGAGTCTGTTGAGGTGGGGGGAATAAGACAGTGTACAGGAACCAAAGGCTGAATTACTCCTAACACCTGACTTTCACATCCACTAAGGAATGCATGAGCAGGAGATGGAGAAATGAATGGGTCAGTTGGATGTGAGAAGGGGAGATGATTGGGCAGATCCTACAGCCCCCCCCAAAAAAAAAGTGTGGGCACAGTCTTCTCTATGCGTTGGCTCTGACCACAGCTTAGTACATACCTTTAATGTAATATAATACAATAGAATAGAATAGAACTTTGAAGTTGTTTTTATTTTGGAGACATTGTTTGGAGGGGTTACATCTTAACCATTAATACTGTGCCTGTATCTGCTGACACTTATTTTCAGTGCATCCTGACATGAATGTTTAGGCATTGACAGCTGTTAGTTTGGATTAACAGTCAATTAATGCTATTAACACCCATTGTGCATTTTCAATAAACTCTGATATGTACAAAGTAATGAGCACGCTAACATACAATAAAGAATATGTATGTTACTGGTCATGGAAAAAATAAATACAAAATAGAGTTCAGATGCGGTATCTCATGTCTGATTGCCCTCTGAGTTTACTCCAATTATGAGTATGAAGTTCCCCTTCTGGATAATGTCTCATCTTTTATTTTATATAACTAGTATAGATTTTTCACCTTAGAAATATGTATATGCATTACACCCATCTATTTATTTACCCGTCTATCTAACTGTCTATCTGTCTATCAAATCAATGCTGTAAAATAAGATTAAATGCTCCATTTCTGGAGAGCTTGTTTTCAAATGCTAAGAATGAAAAATAAATCTTTGGCATCTAAAACCAGTTTCTGGCAGATCAGTGCTTACATACTTGGAGTAAAAGATATTAGTTTGCCAGTTTACATTTCTAGTTGATTAAAGATACTTAATGGATTTTAAAGAGTTTTATACCAGTTATATGCTTAACCACCCCCCTCATACAACTCATTCTGCATAAACTAGTTTCATGAACTGTAAGGACCGAGATAATTGAGGTGAATGAGGAGTGTCCGACACTTCTTATATTTATAGCTATTTACATTTCATGGCACTGGAATTCACATTATGCAGTATGACTACTGAAATAGTTGTGGAATGCAGTGTATGAACACAAATGCACCAGCTCTGGAAAACTGGCTTTGGAATTATTGACATGTGTAGTGATAAAAATAGTAACAATGAAAAAATAACATCTTATAAAGTAGCTGTTTAAAAAAAAACAATATTAGCAGTGGAAGAAGGTTCTCGTGCAACGTTACTTACTTAGTCGAATATTTAATTAAATATAGCACACATTTTTTTCAAACTTGGAAATCTTAAAGTTAAGGAATGCAGTGGGTGGTCATTCCTTTCAAATGCACATTTAGCAACAGTTCTAAAATTGTGAACACAGCTGTGATGTGAACTTGTCATTCACACTCTAAAATACACAGTGCTGCCTGGAAGGAACAAGATTTTCTGCAAAGATGCTAGCTTTTTTAAGTACTATACTAAGTGCATAAAGCTTCAGACTAATTTCTTAACTGTTGTGGCTTTACAGAAGCATTTTACATATCAAATGAAAGCATTAGAACTAAATCCAAAAACACACAAGACTGAACCAAAACAAAGTTTCAGTCAAAATCCAAACTTCAAGTAGAGTTAAAATCTGGCATAAGAACACATATGCAATAAAAGATGCAAAAAATTCTGAAATAAGTTTTGCAATGTCTGATACTACGTGCAGTAATTCTAGCAGTCTCTTGTCTGGCTTTCCTTCTGCATATTCAGTCATCTTGACTACAGTTTCTGCCACATGATTCCTTTCTCTGTCTTTCACTCTTTCTTTTTCTTTCACTGCTTCGGTTAGGCAAGTCAACAAAAGCCATAGAAAGCTGCTTCCTCTGTATTTCTATGCTGCTTTCCCTCCTCCTAAATCTGCTTCACCAGCACACCCCACACACACACCATGCAAGCACACTTGTTGTTTGTATCTCAGGTTATGCTACCTTATCCACATTTCTAGTAATACCCATTCCTCACAAAAGGTCATGTAGCAACTCCAACTGCTTGTCAATTTTTACTACTTCTGCATAGGATTTCATCTTAAAACTCATCCACAAAATTAAGTTCATGACTTCATTATTCTTACCAGCAGTTTTTTTTTTCTTTTTTTACATTTAAATATCTATTTTTCACATAGTCCAAAAACAAACAAAACACCCAAACTCCAGTCCAAGCTAACACAGTGGAGCTGTATATAAGCCCTAATAAATAAAGGCAACTATTAGTTTTCAAATGAGATTTTAATCAAACGTTAATAGCAGGTGCAAGTGAAGCACTTTTGTCCCAGTTGACAATGGACTTCTTCAGAACTAAAAAACAATTACCACATTATGGTATTTAAAGTGCATTCAATTAAAAGTCACTAATCACATGGTCTTCAACCAAAAGGGACATCAATCAGCAAGGGACTTTAACAGATGCTATTTAAAAAAACAGTCGATCAATAGTTACTACTAATAACAATAGAATAAAAAAAAGGATTAAAATAATATTCATCTTTAGTGAAAAAATTAATTCAACCATTTTATAGCTTAGCTGCCCTTAATCTAAGTACACTACTTAATGATAACATATAATTCAAGCCTGAAGGGGTGCTTGCATCCAGTTCATGAAATTCCAGCTTGTTTTCTCATGCACCACCCCTAGGGTTTAGGGGCATTTGTTCCAAGACAAAGAACAAATGAAGTTTGGCAACAAACCAAGTTGTCCCGGGATATATTCATGAGGAGTTAGATAGATATTAGTGGGTGTTAAGTGAGTTGGGGAAGTGAAGGGGTTAAGTGGAGGCAGGGAGGATTGGGAGGAAATGAGATAAGGGTAGACAGCTTAAGAGGTTTAGACAAGTATAGCTGGGTAAGCAATCACATTTTGGCGTGAGCTTGCTACAGGCAGGCTTACGTCCATGACGACCAGTTGGTAGTGAGGGATCAGGTAGGCCTGGGATTAATAATTATGTTGGTAGAGCTGGATAATGGTAATTTACTTCTTTGTTTTCTAGTGAGATAGGATTAAAGCAGGGGGAGAAAGGTGGGTAATTTGGTAGTGGAGGGGGAAGATTTGGTAGGAAGAAGGTGGGCAGGAAAAGCTGAAACTGGTAAATGCTCTCCATGTTGTTGTGACAGCACAGTGGGGTGAGTTCAGGGGGGAGTACCAGTTTGGAAGGGCATTGCTGGTGTCCGGATGGTGTCTTGGGTTTTCTGGTGGCTGGGTTGTGCTTGGCGGGCTTGCAGGCGATGGTTTGTGGTGTTTTGCAGGTTGCCAGAGCGGCATGGCTCTTTGCGCATCTGCAGTCAGCCTTGTTCTCATAAAAAAAAAAAAGGAACGGGAAACTCTCGGGGGTACAGGATCACACAGAGTTGGCGCATTTGGTCACATGTGGAGTACGGGTGAGCTCTGTGGTGGAGAGTATGTGCTGCGGTGGTTTTGCCAGGCCCATTGGGGTGCATTGTGGATTCCTTGGGCTGGTTGTTGGATTTAGTTCCGTGGTTCGTGCGGTGGATGGGGGAGTGCGGAAGGGATTGGATTTGGGTGTGAGTGCTTGAGACGTGTGTGGCCTTATCCTTTAGTTAGAAAACTGTATAAACTATCAGATCCTAACAATTATCCTTTAAGTAAGACCATGTATAGATTAGTAGACCTTAACAATTAATCTTTAGGCAGGGCCTTGTATGGACTGGATTGTCTAACAAATTGTCTGTCTAGCTATTTGCATAAATATACAAACATTTGTCTCAGTGGTTCAGTGAGAAACATGCCTTTGGCACAAAGTAGGTCAGAAAACAATGGTTTCTGGACTCGCATCAGTTGCTTGAAACCATGTTCTATTTACAATGTGCTGTAACTTAAGGAAGGTGCTACCCCTTTTATGAGACATTAAAATGAGCTTTCATCTACCTAAGCTGGTGGGAGACCAAGTCATAAAATATCCGTTATCACTTAATGAAAAAAGTAGCTTTTTATTTGTTTATGCATTTAACATTTTTTGTGTTGCCATCATTACATAAATTTACACTCTTATAATATTTTTTTTTTTTTACCCACTCACATAAAAAAGTAAGGAATTTCCTAGTGTGCTATGCTAGGTAAATTACATCTGCTCTATGCAAATACCAACTCTGGTATCTTTGTGTAATAGAATATACATAGTTGGACATGCTAAACCAACAAATATAAGTAAAATAAATGTATGGACATACAGTTAATTCCGGGTTTTTTTTTTTTCTACTCCCATAATGTGTAATATATGACTTTGAAATTCTGCTTTGATTAACTGCTAACAGAACATCGACTTTTGCTGAATGGTCATTGAGCAATCAGGATGTAAAATATCGGAATGCATTTACTTTTTATTGTGTTCACCAAATTGTCACCTAATTGATGTCGTTATCTAGAGGTCTTTTGTGTACTCTGCATTGTTCCACATACCTTTCTATTATAGCACATTATTCAAATGTTAATAATGCTGGCAAGTAAAAAGCACATTAAATTTAATAACATCAAGTGAAGAAGATATTGCCGTGTTTCATTTGTAGAAGACAAAACCTTATGACACCATTTGTTAAATATTATTCTGTTACATTTTCATAATTTCTGTCTGGTCATAATGGATTGAGAAGTTCAGCTATTTTCGCAGAATGTCAAGAGTTGCTTCAAGTGAGAATGCATAGTAGATAGGTGTTTCTGATAATGGTAACTGTCTTTTGTTCTGTGGGGGATGGGTGTACATTTACAGACTGGAGCTACTCACAAGAATTGGATATTCTTCAGATACTGATGCAGATTGATTTCAGCAATACCGATAGTTGTTGAGTTAGACTTCATAAAGATTGGAGGCGTCATGATAAAGTCACGCCCATACCCTTCAACTGTACTGTTTTTCATAGATTTTGCTCATACTTTGGCCCATTTTCATAAAGCTGTCATTTTTTTTTTTTGCAAATGAGTGGCAACTCATTAAAGACTGAAGTCAGAAAATAGACAGGCAATTGAGTTTCAGACTTCATATCCTTCAGAAAAATCATGCCAATGTACAAAGTAGAGCAGCAGTTTTGCTGGCTAGAGAGCAGTTGTGGGTATATTGGAGCTTTGTCATACCTTTCAACTGTACAGATTTTCATAGAATGTCCAGATTTTGCTTTGTATTTGGGTTTGTTTTTCATAGAGTTGTAGTTTTGGCTGTTATTGGCAAAACATCTAAAGCCTGAAGTTAGAAGGTGATGACAGACATTTGAGTTTCTCACTTTATACTATTCAGAGGATACCTCGGCCCCTCTTTTATCTATGCATTGTGAACACTAATTGCTCTAAGTGGTGGAGAAGTATGGGCTTTGCCTACATTGTCTGGCCTAAGAGTTTGAGAGGTATATATGTGTTAGAGTTTTTTGTCATTGCTTGCAAGCAAACGGGGAGCAAATGGACAGAACGTGGTACACCTACTAATGGCTTATTATGGTATATTAACAGCCTCAACTGGGAAGGTTAAGCAGGTTTAAAATAAAAAAAAAGACTAGGAAGGGAGTCCTAAGTCATAATTATATTTGAAAAAGTTGATGGGGGGAATATTGCAGTGGGTCCCCTTGACAGCACTGTAAGCTGCCTTTTGTTTCGACATTATGTTTGGTTTGTGTACCTCATTTGGAGATGGAAGGTTAAGAGCTAGGCAGATGGTTTTACAATATAAGTTAGCTTGGCTTAGACAGTGCACTAAGTGATGTAGTATGGAATTGCAAGGTTACCCTGGTTGTAGATATTGATAGGTCCCTTCAGGTGTGGGGTTTAGTTGTAACATACTCGACTTGTAGTTAAATTTATAGTGGGTGTTTGATCGGTTCATTGGAAGCATAGCTTCAGTTATGGTTGCTCTGTCATAAATGTGTGTGGCGGTGGTACACTCCTTTCCGGGTTGGCAGGATAGGTTGTTTTTGAAGATGTCTTGAAATGTGCGTTATGTATTTTAGATGATTTACATGTCTTTTCTTTCTTGCAGATGGGGTTTTTGGAATGCTGCTGCTATAATTTGGAATAGGTGGGTATAAGGTGGAGCCTTCTCTTTACCTCTTAGAGGATCTACTTTTGACTGTTTCTTTGTAGATGGTGATGTGATGAGTACCAGTTGTAGCATTACACAGTGAGTTTGCAGATGATGGAAGTAGTAGTGAGCGAGGAGGTTGCACATGGGGAGCACAAGTGGGCAACAGTCACTGGCTGAAGTAAGTGGATTTCAAAGCTCACTGCTAGCCAGAGAAGGACAGGCATTTGAGTTTGTGATATCAGGGTTAATTGGTTGTGCAATCTGTTCTATTAACCGATACAGTATGTTAGATCAATGTTTGAAAGGTGCCTGCAGTGGGCTTGATGAGGTTACAGATAATGCATTTTATTTAGTGCTCATTAAGGCGCATCACTGTGGATGGGGTTCAGGTAGGGGGAGTGGAGTCACAACACTCTTAATATCATAGGAAGTTATTAGACTACTGGCTCTGGGGAGATTACAAGCTAGACAAGTTCAGCTCTTCTTTCTGTGGGTAGCACTTCTCACTCTTGTACAAAGGAGATATGAGTCATTAAAAAAAAAAAGGAGAGGACTGGTCCCATATTCTGGTGAAGAGTTTGCCAAACACTTGATGGGGGTGGCAGGGGTCATTGCCAGTGCCTCCACATTAAGAATTATTGGTATGTGTGTACACAGAATTTATTGTTTTTTCTTTTGCTTGCAGATTGCTGAAGTGCAGAAGGCATTGTGTGGTGGCTTGAAATGGATGCTGCCACTGGAATGGGGCACAAGGAAGGTCTGAGTAATCACCTTATAAGGCATGTTAGAGCTCTGTATTCAATTAGTGGGAGCTGATTATTGCGTTGGTACAGGGGGCAAATAAGGAAGAGGTAGGTAGGGGGGCCAAGGGAAAAAATGTTGGGGTGGTTTATGGGGAGTCTGGGGATCCCACAGGATGAGTAGAGTCACAACATTCATAGAAGCACAGGAACTTAATAGGCTAAAGCCTTATGGCTCTTGTAAGCCAGTGAAGTTTAATTCTTGCTTCTAGGTGTGTTGCTTACATGGGAGATAGAAGGTTTAAGGGAAGATTGGTTGCAGGATATGGCAGCCGTAGGTCAGGTTTCGATTCCTTACTACATGTAGAGGTAACATAGGGGAAGTGAACCTTCGAGGGGAAAGGCCAGAGACAAGTAGTGGTTAAGGATGTTTAGTAGTTTCAGTGTTCTAGTTTGCCAGTTGCTAGGAGAATAGGAGGTTCTGAGTGGGGTAGATGGGGTTCTATTCTAGAATGTCATTTGTTGATGAGTGAATTGAGGGTGTTTATGGCCGGGCATGTAGAGTACATCACTGCTGCAAATAGGCGAGTTTTCAGGAACTAGGTCAAGAGTTGCTGGTTTTTTGCCATTTACGGTTAGGGCATTAACGTTCTGGAGTTAGATTATTCCCTACAGTAATCAGGTTAATGTACAGCCAGAACTGGGTAGTTTGGTGGGCTAAGGTGATATGCTACAGTTGACAGGGTCATGGCTATAAAGGTTGTCATTCTGTTCAGGTTGAGCCATGATTAGTTGCTGGAAGGAAGTTGTTTAAAAGGAATGTATTCTCTGGGATGGGATGCCCCAGTGGTACAGTGGAGTCATGAATAATTCTACTTTATTTAGTTTCATTAGGGCGTGTTTCAGGGATGATATGTAGGATCCTAAGGGCTTTACAGATGATGGGTACACCAAATGATGTTTGGCTTAATCCTTCCCATTATGGGAGGCAGTTGGTTTTACAATTCTGGCTAGAAGGGAGGGGGAACAACCTGGTCAGGCTGGTTGGTGGAGCAGAGGGAAAGGCTTGCCCTCTTCTGTTTCCCCTCTGGTTTGGATGTTCATTTCAAGGATCTGGGGGAAAGGAAAATGAGCAGTTGGAGGAAGCTTGCTGAATAGATAAGCAAGCTGAAGTAAGGATGCTGCTTATTTGGTGGAAGGTAATTCAATGAATGGTGTATGAAGTGAGATGGGATGCTGCTTCATAAGTACAGTAAGCTAGCAGAGGTATGGACCCTGCTTACTGGGCAGGGTGAGTAGGTATGCTGCCCAGATTAACGTTATAAGGATGCTGCTTCATAAGTAAAGTAAGCGAGCAGAGGTATGGATGCTGCTTACTGGGGCAGGATGAGTAGGTACGCTGCCCTGATTAACATTACAAGAATGTTTATGCTGTGTTTAGAATCAATGATATTATATTCAGTTGTAAATAATAAAGTTGGTGAACAAAGCCATGTTATGGAAGTTTTAATAAAGGTCGTCAAATGTCATTCAGTCTGGTGTGTTTATTGAAGAGGACCAGGACAAATGAAGTTTGACAACAAACTAAGTTGTCCCAGGACATCTTCATGAGGGGTTAGATAGATATTAGTGGGTGCTAGGTGAGTTGAGGAAGTGAAAGGGTTAAGTGGAGGTAGGGATGATTGGGAGGCAATGTGATAAGAGTAGGGAGGGGCTTAAAAGGTTTAGACAAGTGTAGCTAGGTAAGCAATCACATTTTGGTGTGAGCTTGCTACCCTCCCACCCTCCCCTTGTTTGTTGGGGGGTTGGGGGGGATTGGGGGTTTATCAGTTGGGACAGGCAGAGAAGAGGGACAGGCTTGCCCTCTTCTGTTCCCCCTCAGGTGTCTGGATGTTAATTTTAAGGATTTGGTGGAAAGGAAAATGAGTAGTTGGAGGAAGCTTGCTGAATAGATAAGCAAGCTGAGGTAAGGATGCTGCTTATTTGGTGGAAGGTAATTCAATGAATGGTGTCTGAAGTGAGATGGGATGCTGTTTCATAAGTAAAGTAAGCAAGCAGAGGTATGGACGCTGCTTACGGGGGCAGGGTGATTATATACACTGCCCTGATTAACAGTACAAGGATGTTTATGCTGTGTTTAGAATCAATGATATTATGTTCAGTTGTAAATAATAAAGTTGGTGAACAAAGCCATGTTATGGAAGTTTTAATAAAGGTCATCAAATGTCATTCAGTGTGGTGTGTTTATTGAAGGGGACCAGGACAAATGAAGTTTGACAACAAACCAAGTTGTCCCAGGACATCTTCATGAGGGGTTAGATAGATATTAGTGGGTGCTAGGTGAGTTGGGGAAGTGAAAGGGTTAAGTGGAGGCAGGGATGATTGGGAGGCAATGAGATAAGGGTAGGGAGGGGCTTAAGAGGTGTAGACAAGTGTAGCTAGGTAAGCAATCACATTTTGGTGTGAGCTTGCTGCCCTCCCCTTGTTTGTTGGGGGGTTGGGGGATTGGGAGTTTATCAGTTGGGACAGGCAGAGAAGAGGGACAGGCTTGCCCTCTTCTGTTCCCCCTCAGGTGTCTGGATGTTCATTTTAAGGATTTGGGGGAAAGGAAAATGAGTAGTTGGAGGAAGCTTGCTGAATAGATAAGCAAGCTGAGGTAAGGATGCTGCTTATTTGGTGGAAGGTAATTCAATGAATGATGTCTGAAGTGAGATGGGATGCTGTTTCATAAGTAAAGTAAGCAAGCAAAGGTATGGATGCTGCTTACTGGGCAGGGAGAGTGAGTACGCTGCCCTGATTAACGTTACAAGGATGGTGCTTCATAAGTAAAATAAGCGAGCAGAGGTATGGATGCTGCTTACGGGGGCAGGGTGATTACATACACTGCCCTGATTAACAGTACAAGGATGTTTATGCTGTGTTTAGAATCAATGATATTATGTTCAGTTGTAAATAATAAAGTTGGTGAACAAAGCCATGTTATGGAAGTTTTAATAAAGGTCGTCAAATGTCATTCGGTGTGATGTGTTTATTGAAGGGGACTGGGACAAGTACCTTTTATTGTCTGCACAGTTTAGCATATGTTTGGATATCACATTATTATTATCACTGTGATTTACAAATCATAATGGTGATCATAAATGTGCTTTTTTATAGCATGTTCTCTGAGTTACATTTACACTGTGCACAGGACCCACACTTAATCATGCCTTTAATATTTCTTTGAGAATTTGTGCTACTGACCCCATGCATTCTCAAAGAAATATTAAAGGCATGATTAAGTGTGGGTCATGTACACAATGTAAATATATTTTTGAAAGTTAAGATTTAAAGTTAAACACTGTCCCCTTTGATCTTAAACTAAATAAAACTTGTGATTGTAACTCAGTTGGAGATGTCTACATTACCTTTTGTGCTGATTGTCACTCATTTTATATTGGCAAAACAAAACATTTTCTAAAAACAGCACATTTATGAGCACTAGTATGATATGAAAAACACAACTGATGTTCCTGTTGGTTGAAGGTCACATGGTTAGTGATTTTTAATTGAATGTACTTTAAATACCGTAATGTGGTAACTGTTTTTTAGTCCTGAAGAAATCCCATTGTCAAGCGGGGTAAAAGCATTTAACGTGTACCTGAACAAACTACTGCAAAACTATTAAAGAAGTTGAAATCCATTTCACTAGCAGCAGATAACTCGCCGGCAGAATATCTAAAATTAACAGCAGCTGTTATTGCCTTTCCTGTGTCAATACTTACAAACCACTTTATAACAGAACAGTATGCCCCAACTATTTGGAAAATTGCATATATTACACCATTACACAAATGAGATAATTCAACAGAGCTAACAAACTACTGGCCCATTGTTATACTTTCACCACTTTCTAAAATTCTGGAAAAATGTATCCACTTTCAACTTCTTAAACACCTTCTAAACAGTAATCTCCTCTCATCATTACAGCATGGATTCTGACCACATCACAGTACTGCTACAGCTCTTCTGAGTTTCACTAGTACTATAAATAAATTCAGAGATGATGGCAAAATAGTGCCTTCAGTCTTTTTGGAAATGTCTAAAGCATTCAATACAGTTTCCCATGCTAACTTACTGTCCACTCTGAAAAATCCTAATATCAGCCCTGATGCTGTTAACTGGTTTCAAAGTTACCTTTCTAGCTGCCAGTAAGCTGTGAAATGGAAGCAAGATCTATCCCCGCTCCTTCCTGTTACACTTAGAGTCCCTCAGAGTTCAGTCCTAGGGCCCCTCCTCTTCAGCATATTCATAAATGATCTTAATACTGCCTCTTCTCAAGCATCTATCATACAATATGCAGATGATTCAACCCTCATATGTGCAGCATCCATAAATAACTCAACTTCTTACAGTCACACGAAAAGCCTTTTCCAATATTGAAACGTGGCTAGCAAACTCACAACTCATTCTTAACCCTAATAAAACTAAACTCATGATCTTTCATCCATCTAAACCTACTAACCTCTCAGCTAACATTTAGATCTCTACCAGTAATAATACTAGGATTTTCCCAGATTCCCAAACAAAACTATTAGGTGTCATAATCAACAACAGACTAAAATTTGACATACACATTTCTAACACAATCAGAAAGGTTCACACGAAAATGGGAACGATGTATAGAAACAAAAAATTCTTAACAGACGCTGCAAGAATAGCCATATCTTTTCCCACCTTCTCTCCTCACTCTTATATGCATCCCCCATACCTACCAACCTCAAAAAGTCAGAACTAAGTAAATTAGAATCATGTTATAATAAGACTGTCAAATTTGCATCAGATTCCACACATTCAACCCATCACTGTCAATGCCTAAAAAAATCTTTCTTGGATGGAACTGCCACATATTATGAACTATAACCAGTTAATAATGGCTCACAAAATAATGCACAATCCTGACAACATACCTTCCCTAAAAAATCTTCTACAACCCTACTCTAACATTCGTACTCTTCGATCATCTAACAAAGACTTAATCCAAGTAACAAAGTATCCAATACAGCAAGCAACTCTCTTTACTCTAACTTTGTTGCTAAAAATTGGAATACCCTTCCACATAGTATTAGATCCATAAGCAATCTTAACCATTTCAAAATATCTCTCAAAATACATGTATTTGATGCCTGGCTTTGCACATGTAACACTCCAGGTTAATTATTAACTTAGCATTACTTAAACATTTTGTCTGTACGTACTAACTCTGTTAACATATCCCTTCTAATAAATCTACTTCTCTATAAGTAGTTACAGTCCTAGCTGCAACTCTCACCAAGGAAGTATTATTAACTATTCACTACTTTACCTGAGTCTCCCTGAGTAATTTCCTAACTAATGTTATGTTCCTCCACATATATAAATTCAACCATATATTTGTCTATATTCAAGTGTTTAAAGTCTTTTTCTATTTGATACTATATATATATTTTTGTTTTTACATTTTTATCCTGTAAATGCATTAACACTCATTTTTTTGTCAATTTTGTTTATAATTTCAACTACTTATTGTGATAATTTGTATGTAAGCTTAGACTGGAGCTTTTTCCCCCGGCCTTCCGCTGAAAATGGGGACTGTCCCAGTCGGACCATCCTGATAAACAAATGTAAATAAAATAATAAATATTAAAGTTCGATTGGTATCTAATTTTTAAACTAACAGTTTCCTTTATTTATTAGTGCTTATATACAGCTCCACTGTGTTAACTTGGACCAGAGACTTGTTTTCTTTGTTTTTGGACTATGTGAAAAATAGTTATTTAAATGAAAAAAAAAAACAGCTCATGAGAATAATGAAGTCATGAACTTCATTTTGTGGGTGACATTTAAGATGCTATCCTGTGTCGAAATAGTGACAAATATGACAAGCAGAGGGAGCTGAATGATGAAAGCTGATATAAAACTCTACTGTGTTAACTTGGACTGGGATCTCCATGTTTTCTTTGTTTTTGGTTTGCACTTTATGGTTTTATGGTTATTTTTCATGTAGTACATTTATTCATTCTTTAATTCTATGTGTGACATCTAGTGCTACTACTCTAAAGCATTCTGGTGTCCCTTATCTTTTTGTATTTGATATTCTGTAAAAGCCGTGGTGGTACGGCGGTAGCGTTGTTACCTCACAGCAAGAGGCTCTCCCGTTCGATTCTCTTCTGGGCTTGGGAGTGCCTTCTGTGTGGACTCTGCATGTCCTCCCCGCGGTTGGGTAGCGTTCGAAAGACATGCCTGCATAAATGGGTCTGCCTTCATTGAAGGTTGAGCATCGAGCTGGCACCTCGGCGTTTTGTAAAAATCTACTGCCAATCATTAACGGACCGAAGTTCCGCTGTGGTGACCCCTTACAGGGAAAAGCCAAAAGACAAACAAACATTCTGTAAAGTTATAATCTAAATGTAGTTTCAGGACTTTTGAATTGCACTTTAATATTTTAAGTACAATTTCTCTAGGAGTACTTTTGTTTCCTGGGTAATCACTGGAAAATAACTGTAGCCTAGTGAGTTAAAATACTGATCAACAGACTAACGTAATAAATGCTTTAAAATAAAAAAAAATGTTAAAATATTACCTCTTTCTCCTTCTGTGCTGGAAAATTTTCTGAAGTATGGCAAATATGCCCCCCCCCCACCCCATGCTGCATGATCTGAACTGCCCTTTATCCATTTGCTGACTGTCTGAATTTTAAATCAGGATTTTCAAGCTAATCAGATACCATTTCTATAACAAAATTCCAGACTCTGGTGCCTAAATACCTAGGTATGCTCTGAAGCTAAGTAATAAACGGAGAGTTAATTGTTTGACTGTATGTAACTATGTAGTTTTTTTAATGTTTATAGGTTCATAGGTTGGTACTAGGCTATTGGCCCTAGGGCCTATACAAGCCTAGCCATAACAATTCCCTGGATATTTCTTCCCGCAATATTTACTTCCCTGGACCTCTGTCTAGCAGGTTGACTGACGTGATCCCCGGGGTGAATTTTCTATCTCCCATCCAATCATCAAGGTTCCTTCTGAAGAGCGCCAAGGAGGTTCTCTGCTTGACATGTATGGGCAGTCTATTCCAGAGTATGGGGAGACTCTGGTCGAGAACCTATCCGTCCAGCATGTTTTGTTCATTGTGATGACAAGATTTAGATCCTTGGAGCATGTGGCTCTGAGGGATTGGGATTTCTTTAAGCGGAGCATGTCCAACAGCTCAGGGCTTGACATGGCTTTGTATGTTAAGCAGAGATCGCCTCTGAGTAGATGATATGCCGCGCAGTATAGCTGGTGTTTTTTTAGACTGTCAGTATAGGGCATCTGCTTTAGGCCTGTGATTCTTTTAGTGAGATATTTCTGTGGCCTTTCCAGCTGTTGCAGATGTCTTGTGAGGTACATACCAAATGGGGCGTTGTACTCTATAATGGGTCTAATGAGGGATGAGTACAGTGGGACAATGACCTCCTTTTTTCTGGATGAAAAGCCCTTAGTGATGAGGTGTGCCACATAGAAGGATTTCCTGACTGTTGTGGCGATGTGGTTATCGAAGGTGAGACCACTGTCCACCTGTGTCCCTAAGTCTCTCATCACACTTTCGGTGTTTAGTGTATTGCCACCTATGTGGTAATTCATGGGTACATGATTTTTCCCAAAGGGGATAACTATACATTTCTTGGCATTAAGCTTGAGCCCATGGCTCTGGCACCAAGCATCTGTTTCTGTAAGGCCCTTTTGTAGAATATCCACATAATTTGGGGATTCAATAATGGCTCCCAGTTGGTTGTCATCTGAAAACTTTGTTAGCCAGAGTCCCCTAGTGTTGGCCTGTACTTCAAAGAAGTAGATGCCAAACAAGAGTGTTCCCAGGACTGAACCCTGAGGTACTCCACTTGTCACTTGTCTGGAGCTGGATTTGGAGTTGGCTGCTTTTACAGTCTGGGTTCTGTCACTAAGCCAGTTGGCAACCCATCGAGTGATGTAGGGATTTATGCCCAGCTTAGTAAGTTTATCTATGATTCCAGAGTGGGGGATAGTGTCCAAGGCCTTGGCGAGGTCCAGATAGGCTGTGTGGGCTGCCTTACCCTCGTCCACAGCTCTTTAGACTTATTCAAAGAAGTCAATCAGGTTGAGGAGACAAGATCGGCCCTTCACAAACCCAAACTGGGTGGGGTCCAGTGTTTGAAGGTTGCCAATGTCTTTGTTTATAAGTTCCATGATAATGCATTCCATGCCTTTGCAGATCAGGCTCATCAGACTGATGGGACGGTAGTTCCGGGATGCAAGGTGGATCCCCCTTATGGAGTGGGATAACTGTAGTTGTGGGTCACTCAATGGACACGAAGCCTGAGGTAAGGCTATGATTAAACATGACACTTAGGTGAGGTGCCAGTTCATTTTGTAGTTCATGTAGTACACAGCCCAGAATGTCATCTGGTCCCATGGATGATGTATTCTTAGCTTTGGAGAGTGCGGTTTCTACATGTATGGCCGTGATTACCAGAATTTGGCAATCTTTTCGTACTGAGATGGGCCATTTAGGGGGTGAGAGGGGGTGAAGTTAGCACTAAATCGATCTGTCAGGATATTGGCAATATCCTTGGGATCAGTATATTTAATGCCATTCTGTTGTAGTTCAGAGCATATCTGAGCATTGCCATTTAGATTCTTGACATAACTATAGAATGCATTGTGGTTGTCTTTGGAATTTTTGGCAATTTTATTTTCGTAACTAGCTTTGAAGGATTTTATGAGAGATCTCAGCTTCTTACTGAGGCTGGTAAGGGAGTTTTGCATCCTGGGATTTTCCTCTTTTCAGCAACAGTTTCTTTCTTCTGTTATATAGTTTGTTTATGGCAGGGGACCACCAGATTGGCTTCCTTTTTTTGGAGGAGAGCGTCTTGGTTCTATTCGGGATGGCATGATTCATGCACGAGTGGATGTGCTCATACAGTGCCTTAGTATAGGATTCAGCAGTCGAACTTTCAGCTCCCATCTGCATGGGTGTCATGAAGTTTGTCACTTCTGACTTGAGTAGCATGAAGTTGGATTTGGAGAAGTTTTTTACGGAGGTTTCCTTACTGGGGGTGGGGGGCGGGGGGTGGGATGTGGATGTCAAGGGTGATTTGCTTATGGTCAGACCTAACCAAATGGGGGTGACCACTGGTGTGGAGCATCTATCTCCCATGTTGGTAATGACCAGGTCTATGATATTGGAGCCCCTGGTGGGACAATGGATTAGTTGATACACGGTGTTGGAATTTATGAATTCCAAGAACCATTGGGAAAAGGTGTTGGTACCTGAGTAGTTTTCCCAGTTAATGACAGGGTAGTTGAAATCACCCAGTATTAGGGTGTTTGGTTGCATCTTAATATTGTCCAGTATGTTTGGAAAGGTGTAGTGAGAATCTTGAGGCATGGTGGGGGATCTGTAGCAAGCTACAATTTAGAGTGCAGTCTTACCTAGTGTTAGTTGCACCTGGAGAATTTCAGATGCATTGTGTTGGGCAACTAGCCTGGAGGTGTGAATATCCTTGGTGAATATGGCCACTCCTCCACCTTTAGTGTTTCGGTCTTGGTTTGGTGGCCGAAAAGTGTGGTAAGAGTTGTAGCCTGGTATTGTAGGGGTGCTCTCTGGAGCCTTGAACCAGGTCTCAGTTTCTGCACAGATATCGATGTTCTCCATTTTTAGGAGTGCCTCAAGAGAGTGCATTTTGAGGTTTAGACTTCTAGCATTGAGTAGCATTACCTTCAGATTTTGCATGCTTGTATCTGTTACAGTGGTGGTTTTGTCCTTTGAACCTTGCCTAAAAAAGGCACTATAGGGGTGGCAAGAGCTTTAGCCAGTAACCTGAATCCCTGGGGTGACAGGTGCAGACCATCTCTGGCAAAGCATCGTGGTTTGTTGATCATGTCGTCCCAGGCAGATAAATACTGGATCCCCTTTGAATGACACCAGAAGCTTAGCCAATTGTTGAAGTCAATCATTTTGTCCTTATACTGTGGTATCATTCTGAGCCGCGGTGGTGCAGCGGTAGTGTTATTACCTCACAGCAAGGGGTTCAACTGTATGATTCTCGGCTGGAGTGCCTTCTGTGTGGAGTCTGCATGTCCTCCCCATGGTTGAGTGGCATTCGAAAGACATGCGTAGAATGGACGGGCCTTCGTTGAAGGTTGGGCATCAAGCTGGCACCTTGGCACCATAAAAATCTACTGCCAATCATTAGCGGACCGGAGTGCCACTGTGGTGACCCCTAACCAGGAAAAGCTGAAACAACAACAACTGTGGTATCATTCTGGTCGAAGTCAGGATGCTACTCAGGGCTAGGGTCATACCTGCCTGGGCCACATGATCTGAGAGCTCTACCATGTCTCTTTTCATGTAGTCCAGGGAGGTATGTCTCAAGTCATTCACTCCAACATGGACAATGACAGAGTCGTATTGTACTTGTTGTGAAGTGACTTGAGTGTGTGCATTATGTGGTGGATCCTGGCACCCAACAAGCAGCTGAGTGTAATTTTCTCCTTGTTCAGCCTGGTGAGTGGGACATCAGTGTGCCTGACTATAGAGTCACCTATGACTAAAGTGTTGGGTACATTGTCTTGCCTTTGGGGCTGTTGTTGGGTGGTACACTGGTGTTGTGAGTTATGTGTCACTTTGGTTGTGACTGGTGTTTGTTTGCTTTTCAGCTTCGGAGGTCTTTGTTGCTTGGGCAGGTTAATGTTAAGAGCCTCTGCATATGTGGGTTTAGTGTTGTTATGTGTGGGGGTTAATGGTGTGGCTTTTGAAGAGCTTTGTGTTGCTTGAGGTGTAGTGCAGGTGTTAACCTTCTCCTCTTGACTGTCTAGCACAATCTTGGCTGGAGAGAGCTTTGCTTCCAGTTTGGATATGTAAGTGAATCTCTCACAGGTTGTAGTGCTGGGTGGTAGGAGGAGAGGGCTGTCTCTGTACATGAGGCAGTTGCTGTATTGTCCCAGTATGCCCAGATTCACCAGGTGGACAGGAGAAATCACTGGAAGCTGACCCTTGGACATGCCTGTTTAGGTGCTTTTTTGTAAAGTACAATAGCTGTTTTCCCTTACCTTTGCAAGGTACTTTGCAATTTTAGGCTGTTTGGTGCCTACGATTAATTTCTCCTTATTAACAAGGAGAGTTGAGTGCTTGTAATCAGTTTAAGGCTTCCTATTGCTTTCCAGCAGGTTCTAGAGCAAGTGCTATTTACTGGGGTTCAGATCTTAGTGCTACTACTGAGAAACCAGCTAGTTCTAAGGGAGAATTTGAAGAGCAGACTTTCTGGCACCTGGAATAGTTTAACTGTAGCCCGGCGATGCTGCACAACGCAAAAAATGTGCAAACACATGCATTTTTAAGCCAGAACGTTAAAAGGGATAGAAATCAGCCCAAAATGGCTAAAATTACAATTTCAAAGCTGGAGACCACTCCTCTAGTGTCAGATAGGCAGTACAATGCTCACCAGTCCCACTGGTAAGCAGTAGGATGTCCCTGTACCACAGCAAGGCCCGGATAGCTCTGAACACAGAAAATAAAGTCCTGAGACAAGCAAAGCCTGGATATGGACTATACTAGCTAGGAAAAGCAGGAAACAAGCAAACAGGATATTTTTTTTTTGTTGTTGTTAAAACAGGCTAAACAATGCAATAATACATTAAATAAACACAGAAAAGGCTAACACACTTGAGTGTGTAGCCCTAAACAGTAAATACAATTAAAACTCTACAAAATTAACAATTTAAAACTTTTTAAATGAAGCAAGGCAAGTGCACAACTGAAAAACAATTTAAGAGTTAGTAATACAGTAGAATAAATAACTAGTCTACATGTACAGGAAAGTCTATATATACAGAAAACCAGCTAAAACACACTAAAACAATTCAGATGCAGTGCAACCTTGAGCACTTGAGTTGTAGCAATATTAAGGCAAATGTAGTTTTAATAAATGTATTAAAATATAGTCTATATTTCCAAAATGTTTGAGAAGCACAGTCAGAACACAGGATCATTTTTGATGTTGCTTTAGCAGTAAAACACTTAATAAAATTGAAGATGAATATGAATAAATACATGAAATTTGTTATATCCACTTTTAAAGTACTTACTCTTGTCTTAAAATGAAATAACACATCTTTGAATGTGTTTTCTGTGTTGATAATGCCTTCTTAAGAAAAACAGAGATGATGTCACAGTCTGTGGAATAAATTTGGTATTACCTAACAAAGTCAGTATACTGTAGTACTGTTTTTGCAACCTAAACTGTAGCATTATATTGAATTCTGTTGCACTGTGTGAAAGATGTTGAAGAAAGTATAGCAGGATACAAAGAATTTTGCAATGGGACCATCTAACAGCCCAGATGCAAGTAGTTTTTTTTTCACAAATGAATCAGAGTAGCAGCAATATGTTCATAGAGCTTTGATTTATTTTTAACTTTGGCACACCAGAGAAAAAAAGTGATATCAGGAGAGAGTTAACTTTAGAAACCTGAGGAATCAAAACAAGATTTAATGAAGTCAGTAGTTCCCACCAGAAATAACAGGGGATTCCTGAAGGATCAGTAAGCCCGCCACGATTAACAGGGGGTCCCTGAAGAATCAGTAAACCCACCAGGATTAACAGGGGATCCCTGTATTATCAGTAAACCCACCAGGATTAACAGGGGATCCCTGAAGGATCCGTGAAGTCTGTGAACTTACAACAAAAGTAAAGGATAGGGGCCAAAATAAGTGAGATAAGCAGGAGCATCAGCAAAATGACTAAAGTGTGGGCCCTTCAGCAGGTTAAAGTGGACAGGAAATTCAAAACTGGGGGGGGGGCATAAGGATTAAAGTCACAACAGCTTGGGCAGGATGTTAATAGTCAGAGAACTTTGGCTGGATCAGTGGTGTGTAGGACTCCAACAGACGTAACAGGTCCCAAATTACAATTAAAAGACACAGACAGAGCAATGGAGTAAGTGGCCTTCATTAGAAATAATAGAGTCAGGGAACTTACAGCAGATTAAATGAGTGACAGAACTACATTTAGAAATGATGAATTAATAGACCTACAGTAGTATTACTGTAGCATATGAGATCCTAGTGCAATTAATCGAATCTAGTCATGCAGAAACACTAATGGCATAGGAATGTAAAACAATTTAATGAAATTTTGAAGCTCCGCTTCTTGAATAACCACTCTGGGCCCTCACTGCCAGCTATGTAATGGAATTCAGCTTGCATATCTATAATCTGAAAGTATGCTTCAATCAACAAATCTGAAATTTGTGAAACGTTTAAGACTATGTAAGTAGCTATGATTCTTGTGGCTGTTTTTGTTTAACATCCATTGTTGCTCACTAGTTTAAATAAGCTGTTTGCTCCATGGACACACCTTTCATAAAACTTTCAGGGCAACATAACTTTCTCTAGTTAGAGTAACAGCATGAATATGACCCTACTGTTCAGTGGTGCCAAAATTTGGCTGTGCATGAACACACAGGAAAGATATTTCTAGAGTTTCAGTGCTAGAGGAGAAGTCAGTAAAACAGACTTAGTGTGCTATTATTAAATAAAATACAGACTCCTTAGCAACATCTCTTCTATGTAACGAATATTTAGGTTAAAAGCTGAAAGACCAGAACTTTTAAAGTAGAGCTGATCTTCTCCAAGCTGAATTTTGTATGGTGTGTGTTTATGGTTACAGGCTGTGGCCTGCAAAACTGTATAATATGTAGTCCTGCTGTTTTCCCCTGCTGCTAGGCAACTGAGTAGCAACCAGTGTTGATAAGAAGAGAGACCTCCTCAAGCACTTCATTGTTCACAAGTATCTAGCTGTTAAAGCAAACAGCAAGTGGTGACTACTCACCTTAGGTGGGCAACTGCTTAGAAGCAGCTGACATATTAAAAGCAAGAGAAAGTCTGCAATGACACAGATGAAAGAAAAAACACCATAGTGAGAAACAAAAATTGTAAAAATGAAACACAGTAACAGTTTACTTACACAGGACATGTGATTAAAAAACAATGCCAGAAAGATGTGGCAACACTAAATGGATGAGAAAGAGACTATAAGGAAAAAATAAAGAAAATAATTGGCAAAGCAGTGCAACATTTAATAGAGAAATAGAAGGGGGGAAATGAAGCTAATTACCTGAAAGTGATAGTATCATTAGGTTCCTTACTGGTTATGATTATTTTTCATTAATAGTGCCTAATACTCATGACAGATAGGCATGATATACAAGCAAAAACAAAAGAAATAAAGAAAGTTAAACACTGAAGATTAGGGTTGGGGCCACACAAAAGAAAAGAAAAAAAAACACAATAATTTATTTCTGGAACATCTTGGTGGATATTGGCCACTCCCCCCATTAAATGTTGACACTTTCAGTCGTTCTTCTAATCTTTTATCTACAACATCTTTCTGCAGAGGTGTGATGTCATTACGCATTAAGCAGCTAACAGCAAAGAATAGTAGACACAAATATTTTACAAAGACTATACAACAGACTATGATTTCTGAAGTATTTTGTTTCATCAGCCATTGCAAAGCTTCATCTATACTGATATCTGTCCACATGATATGAGGTAGCACATACATGTGGCAGTTCTAATCCACAGCTGCTTCACAGACGTCAATAACTTTTGTTGCAGTATATTTTGCACAGCTCTGAACCTTTTCTGATTGAAATATGCAATACAGTAATTGACAAATGGGAAGACAGCATAGTTCATAATCACAACAGAGAATGGCAATACAAAATTCAGAGGATTTGAACACTCCCGTATTTGTAATGCTGGCTGGCTGCAGAGCATAATACATTTCTATGCATTTCTGCTTTAATTTTCACTGATAATTGTGAATAAATGCCATTTCTTGTAGGTGTGCAGATGGTCTGAAACCTAAAAGGAGGTAACGTACTTGTTAATGTTTAACAGCTGAAAGATATGATCAGAAGTGAGAAAACAGGAAAAACTGGGTTCTGCTGTTGGCATACTGTGATGTCACAGTCTGTGAAGCAGCAAAAAGAGTTGCTGCAGCAAAGGGAACAAAAATAAACAGTTTACTAACCACAGATGGTGACTGCAATAACAAGTATAGTAACATCATATAAAACCCATCTACTTACTAAATGAAAAGAGCTCCGATACCCGTAATCGTGTTTAGAAATAAACGTAAGGGTACTCAATTATAGTTAGCACTAATTAATGTTAATCATATGTGTTTAATTTGTGCTTAAACATGACACTAATATTAAGTTAGTGAAGCATGACTACAATGCATTTTAAATGGCACAAGTCCACAAAGAGAAATGATAAAAATAAAACACATTCTTGTAAAAGTCTGGGTCAAAGGCATATTGCAGATTATATAAGAGCACATTTTTTGTAGAATAAAGGAATAATAAATCAGTACATCTAAGCAGTATACAAACATATGTAAAAAGTTTGAATAACATTAGTGTGGAGTAACATTTTTAAATCACTAGTGGGTTTCCATACACATGTAAAGCATCACAAATTATAGAATGGATGTAAAGGTGGTAGCATGCAATATGTAATCACCCAGTGGAAGTATACAAGTAATTTTAGAGGCAGGATTGACTAAGCATATAATTACAATAGTAAGCAAATACTTCTGGTAACACCTTGGCCACTTCTGGTAGCCTTTTCTCCCCAGCTGAAAATGGACCTGTGTCCAGTTGGACTATCCCAGTCAACAAATGTAAAATAAAATAAAATAAACTGTGGACTTGAACACAACTTCTACATAATGCTCTATAATCTAAACAAGACATCCGCTGTGCCAAAAATGCCGAAATCAGCTTTTTGTTAGAGGCACTGGCAATAAGGAAAGGACTAATGCATAGAAAAATAATCTTTTTTCCAATAGTTTGTAGGCCCCAGGTGTCAAATATGACAAACATTTCAAACAACATCTTCCAGGATCTAATTTGTTAAATCAAATGAAAAAAAAGAAAGAAAAGAAAAACATTAACAAAAAAAAAATAAATCAATAAAAAGAATCAAACCAATAATCTTTTGTTCAGGGCATGCCCCCTGTACACCACATGTGAAGGAAGATCTACCCCCCCGCTAATTATATATACCAGCTCTCAGATCGTACACCAGTAGTGACAAGCAAAATATCCTTTTCCCACTGAATGCCAATCTCAAAGCACATTTTACGGAATGTGAGTCAACAAATTACATTCAACAAAAATAACATTTGAAGAAATGAAACATACCCATCCTCTGAGCACACAATTATTCTCGATCTTTAGAGATTCAGTAAGATAATCTAGAGATATTCATGAGTCAGTGAGTCAAGAGATACTCCTATGTATCTTACAAGTGAGGAAATCACAACTGATTGCCCTGAAAGTGTATCAGCTATGAGTTTGTCTGTATTTTTTTTTCAGTCTGGAGAATTTTTTTTTTTTTGGCTTGAGCACTAAGTATTTGCCAGATGCAGAACTGTCTAACAATAAGGAGCTGATGTTCTGCCAACTTACTGATCACCAGGTCATTAGCATAATGCATTGGTTTGAGCCTAATGTACCCAACATGCAAATTCCCATCAACTGTTTTCCATAGGAAATCACTAACAATGAGGTCTCTATGTGTGTAATAACTCATAGCTGTCTCTGAGTGACCCTGATTTTGACTCAAATTTTTACCTCTGTCATTCTTAGTCCACTGTAAAACTGGTGACTTTTGGAGAAAAGATAGTGAATTACATTTAATAAATAATGACAATAATTGGATCTATAGATTTCTTTTACTTCAGAAAATGTACATTAATTTACATTCTCTTATTCTGTTAATTTTAAGTACTTATATTTTAAAAGTGTCTGTGATTGTTCCTGATTATTTTTGGATTTATTTCTGATTCTGATGAGATTTATCCCTTATTGTTTGAGAACTATGATGTTTCTGATGATTCATTTATTTTAAAAGTTTTCTCTCTTTTTTTATATTGTGCAATTGTGGAGTTGCTATATATAAATTCAAAGGAAGTGCAAGCTTCCCAAATGTGGAGGGGGCGGTACAAAGATTTGCCCAAACTCTAAAAAGCACATTTTTTTCTGTTCAGAGTTCTTTGACTTGTGACTTGAATTTTATCATGAGTTCCTGTAAGTCAATAAGTGCTAATAAACAGACATGAATATAACACTGAATGATACCTGTGGAACCAATCTATAATGCAGTAAAAAAAATCCTAGAAACAACCAGAATGCCAAAGTTGTTTATTTATTATTTTATTTATTGAGATTTGTTTACCAGGAAAGTCCAGCTGGGCACAAGTGCCTTTTTTAGCAGAGGTTCAGAGAGAAAAGCCCCAAAGTAACAAATTTAATGCAATCAATATTTGCAACAGCAAATTTTATAATGCAGTTACAGTATATACATAGCATAGTAGCCAGTATAAATAAAGTTTGTAGCGATGTTTACAAACATTAATACATAGCATTGTATATAGCATTGTACTGAGAATTTACAGATAGAAGAGTGGTGTATAAGATAGGTAGAAATAATTTAAGAAATACATTCGAGTAAGGTATTAGAAGGCATAAGAAAGTTAAGTGTTAACATAGAAGTAGTGATAGAATGGTAATTTGGTTGTGCTTATTAGAAGTAGGTATAGTAGTTTAAGTACTACAATAAAGAAAAGTATTAGAAGGATATAGAAAGGTTACATAATTTAGTTCTTTAAAGGGAGGTATAAGAAAGTGATAACGGATGTTAGGAGAAATCATATCCCAGATAAGGAGAAGGTAGAAAGCTAGGAGGCAGAGAGGAAGGCATTTCATAATGGTTTGAAAAGATAAAGGTATGAGATAGATCTGACTGATATAGGAATTTTATTCCAAGTTCTAGCTACATTATTGGAATACAGACTGACCCCAGGAGGAGCCCTTTCTGGTTTGTAGCTGGTAAGTAATTGTTTATCATTTGACCAAAGGGGATGGTTTGGTAGACAGTGTTGGAGTAGGGGGCTAAATATTGTGTAGAAAATGGGGTATACATGATTTTGTGGGGTAAGTTGAGCTGGGTATAAATTGGTAAGGAAGTTCGAGTCAGTTAAGTGTATTTAGTGCTAAACAGTAGTGGGTCTTGAAAGTGTTTTTTTTGCAAGCAAATCCAGCAACTTTATTGTAGCATTGTTCATGTTTATAACTAAGTGAGGAGTGTAGGTTGATCATGATAGAGCTTCCATATAGGAGCAAGGGTAAGAAGTAAGTGGTAGCTAGAGTTACCTTGGCAGAGTCTGTAAGGAATTTCTTTACTCTGTGAAGGGTATCTACTTTTTGATGGGTTTTCTTGATGCTGTTGTGGATATGTAAATCAAATTTAAGACTGTCATCGATTGTCATGCCAAGTAGTTTTGTATGTTTATTAACATCAATCATGGTATCATTTAAGTAATACATTTTAAAGCTTTTTTTTCATGGAAATGGGTTTTGGAAAAAAAAAGAAGTAATTTAGTTTTTTGGGAATTTATTAGCAGATGGTTATCCTGTAGCCAACTTTCAACAGAATTAAAGGCTTCTTGAGTAATTCTCTGAAGATGTGAAGGATGTGCTCAAGTAGTTGTCTGTGAATGCACTTCTCCAGAGGTTTTAACAAAGGGAATAATTTGGCAATAGGTCTGAAATTAGCTATCTCAGATGGGGTTCCTCTGTTATGAAGGGGAATGATAAAGATTTGTTTCCATTGAGAAGTAATGTAAGATTTCTTGATAGATCTATTAATTAGGACAGACATATGATAGACTATGAAACTGGCAGCTAGCTTGAGCTGTTCTGCTGGGAGATTATCTGCTGAAGGAGAACAAGGTTTCAGTTTAAGGAGTAGTGATTTAATATAGGAGGTCTAGATGGGTTTTAAGGTGAAATAGGGTATTTGCTATCTGAGAAGGCATGTTAGGATTGTTAGGTGGAAAATCTTTCGTAAGGTCTTTAATGTTTTCTATAAAATGTGTGTTAAACTGAGCAGCTATTTCAGAGGGAGTATTATTTGGGGCAGGATTAGAAGCTGTGGTTTTTCCATGATGGTGTATATTATTAATAGAAGATCAGAATTGTTTTCAATTTGGAATACTGGTTTAATAAAGGGTTATTGTAATAGATTGTCTTGTCTGTGTTAATCTGTCCTTTAGTACAATTAAGTAATTCTTTAAAGTGCTGTAGGTTTTGGGGAGATCTATGTTTTAATGTTTTTTCCAAGGCCTATCTCTTTCATGCATTAGGTGCCTGCTATGAGTTGATATTCAAAGGTCATGGTTATTCTACTCATTTTGTTATACTTGAAAACCAGACTATTGGGGGTTTTCTGGAAAAGTGTGTTAAATTTATGAACAGCTTCATTAAGTAGAATATTTTTCAGGATAGACCAGTTCAATTAACTTAGGATTCTACTAAATATACCAGGGTTTAAATTAATAAAGTTACATGAAGTACTAAGTAAGTGTTGTTTGACATGATGAGTACTTAGTCTGTTTGCATATACAGAGAAGTAGCCACTGAGGGAATCAGAGAGGGTGCCACTGGAGACCTACTTAGTGGAATCAGATATCGATATCCAGTCAAGAACTAGAGCCACAGTTTTTGGACTAGTTATAATGTGTGGAGGTGGAAATGAGTTGAGTCAAGCCAAATAGGTTGAGGGTAATTGACAGATAATTTGTGGAGAGAACCTGCCAGTCAAAATTAATGTCACCTAGGATTATCTCTTCATTAAAAATTATATGTGACATTCCGTTTAGAATGTTTTCCAGGGTTGTTACTGCCTTGAGGAATATAGAGTACTATTATATATAGTTGGTTATGGTTATTTACTTTAAGATGAGAGATGAGGAGTTCAACATCATGGAATTTAGGAAGAGGTTTATTATAGGGTAGGATTTTGGGATAGTCAGAGTATAGTAAGACTACGCCAACTCCTTTTTTTGAGTTCTATAAGCCCTGATGATAATATAACCAGGGAATAAAATTTCAGACTCAAGTATATGGGGTTTTGCCCACATTTCATTCATGTCAAGACTATTAATTTATTTATTTTATTTATTTTATTTTACATTTGTTGACTGGGCTAGTCTAGCTGGATACATGTCCATTTTCAGTAGAGGCCCGGGGAGAAAAGCTCCAAGAATATCAAACAAAAAACAATAAACAATAAAAAACATATATAAAGTACAATCTTGAAAAAGTTTACAGAAGAACACATGCAAAATTCAATCAAGGAAGAAGTACCAATAAAGTTATATACCAAAAACAATATAGAAAATAGTATTGAGTAGAACAGATGTATAAATAAGAAAAAAGTTTTTTTTTTTTTTTTTTTTTTAAGATATGAAATATTAACTGCCTTCCTACCATTGAGCATGACTGGAGCAGTAAACAATAAGGGAATATTCATGAGAGGATGTAATATGCAAGCATATATAAAGAATTCACTCAAAAGTTTCATGATAAGCAGATTTTATAGGGAAGGCTTAGGATTATGCAGGTAGTTATAAGTGAGAAGTATCAACAGTTAGTCAGGGATAGTACAGGAACATAACCAGTGTGACTTGAGATGAAGCTTGAGTTTCTTTTTAAAAAGTATATGAGAGCAGAGAGTTGTGAGTTCAGTGGGTAGTAGATTCCATAGCTTACCGATGGTATTAGAGAAAAGGGGAGTCACCTGCTAAATTGTTGGATCTGCAAATGTTAAACAGTAGTTTGTTAGAAGAGCGTAAGTTTTTAGGATTATGGTAGGGGGTAAGTAGGTTTGAGAGTATAGGAGTATTGGTGGGTTGATACAGGGTTTTGTGGGCAATAGTAAGCTATGAAAAGTGTAGATGGTGTAGAAACTCTAACCAATCAAGTTGTTTAAGATTAAGACAGTGATGAGTTCTGAAAGGAGAGGCAGTAGCAAATCTGGCAATATTGTTATAGGATACTATCAGTTTGTTAATGTTGGTTTTAGAAAGATTTGTATAAATGGGTGAAGCATAGAGTAGAGTGGAGATGAATGAGTTCTGGCTATAGCAGTCCTGGCTGCGGGTGTAAGAAAGGGTTTAATTCTATAGAGGGATCCAAGTTTCTTGTTGACTGTTTTTATTGTACTGCTAATATGCATGTCATAGTTGAGATTATTATCTATAGTTATTCCTAGGAGTTTGGTAGTTAGGTCTGGAGAGATAACAGTACCATTGTTAGATGTAAGTGTAAAATGTGCTGGGATGGACTTACGGGTTGGTGAGAAGAGTAGCAGTTTAGTTTTCTTTGGGTTTAGGAGGAGGCAACGGTTTGTAAACCATTGTTCAACAGTATTAAATGCATTCTGGGTAAGGGTCTGCATTTCAGTTTGAGAAGTGGCTGAGCAGATAATAGTGGAGTCATCTGCATACTGAATGCAGGTAGTATATGGAATTGCTGACTGAAGGTCATTAATATAGATGGAAAATAGGAGTGGACCTAATATGGAGCCTTGAGGGACACCAAGGGAGATAGGTAGGAGATTAGAAAGATTATTGTGCCAGAGTACCGCTTGTTTTCTGTTTTCAAGGTAGGATTTGAACCAGTTCATGGTTAAGGGGTCAAGTGATAGAGATATCATTATATGTAAGAGCAGTTGGTGATTAACCATGTTGAAAGCTTTGGATAAATCAATGAATACTGCAGAGGATAGAATGCCTTTGTTACGATTCTTGTTAATACAATCTGTAAATGATAGCAGGGCAGTGGTGGTACTATGGTAAGGTCTGAAACCATGTTGACAGTTGGCAAGCATGTTATTTTGGAGAAGGTGGTTAAGAAGTTGCTTCTGGATACACTTTTCCATAATTTTTGCCAGAGGAGATAGCAAAGCTATAGGATGAAAGTTAGAGAAATCGTTAGCGTTCCCACCTTTGTGTAGTGGAATAATGTAAGAAATTTTCCAGATGGATGGGATATTTCCTTCACTTATGGTTCTGTTGATAAGAATGGATATAGGGTAGGCAATGGATTTAGCTCCTATTTGAAGGTATTCTGCTGGGAGTTGGTCAGCTGAAGGGGTGGTAGGTTTTAGTTTTAGTAGAAGAGAGCATATACTAGAAGTAGACACTGGTTGTAATTGAAAAGATGGAGGAGGATTTAAAGATGAGTTTAGCAGATTTGAGGTGTCTGGCGATAGATAGCTAGCAAGAGACTGGACGGCATTGGTAAAGAAAGAATTAAAGGAGTTGACAGTGTGAATAGGATTATCGGGGTTGGAGCCTAGATGGTTAGGTGTGATAGATTGTCCTGGGTGAAGAAGTTTGTTAATGCTGTTCCAAAACTTTTGAGGTTTCTTTTGATAGGTTTGCTGTATTTGGGCATAGAAGTTCTTTTTATCTAGCACAATGGCTTTTTTAGTATGATTTCTTAGTTGTCTAAATGTTAGGTAATCCGATGGGTTTTTAGTAGAACGCCATTTTATCCAGGATTTGTTTCTCAGATGTTTTTTTTTTGCCTAGTAGTATTAGAGAGCCAGGGTGCTGGTTTAGCTTTGCATCTAATAGAGCGTAATGGGGCATGGTGGTACAGGATGGTTAAGAATGTGGTATTAAAATAGGCTACAGCTTCATCAAGTGGAAGATATTTTAGTGGTGACCAATTACATTGTTTAAGTTCTGTCTGGAATAGTTCAGGGTTAAATTGCTTTTTGTAGCGTACAGTTCTGGCAATGTTGGGATGAGTGAGGTTGGTTTTAGATCTAATAAAATAGGTTAGGGAGTGGTCACTTAGATCATCTGGGAGGGTCCCTACTTTGTAGGTATGTAGAGGATTATTAGTAAGTATCCAGTCCAAGGTACTTTCTTTGTTGTTAGGTTTGTGAGTTCTGGTAGAGGAGTTAATAGTTTGTGTAAAGCCGTATAAGTTAACATGGGTGGAAGGGTGTATATTATTACAGGACTGCCAATCAATGTTAAAGTCTCCTAAAATTATGGTTTCTTGTGGGAAAGTGATAGAAAGCCAATTTAGGATATTTTCAAGGGTATTAATATTGTTTCCTGGAGGCAGGTATAAACATATGACATTTATAGCTTTACAAGAGTTGACCTGAAGTTTAGTGATAAGTATTTCAGCTCGGTTGTCTAAAGGTGGGTCAAGGTCTATGGTGCTGATTTGTAGTTCTGTTTTGTAGAGGATTGCGACCCCTCCTCCCTTTTTGGTAGTATGGTCTTTTCTGATGATATTATAACCAGGTGGGGTTACTTCATTATCTTTAATTGTGGGTTTAAGCCGAGTTTCAGATAAGCATAGGATATCAAATTGGTGGACATCTAGGAGGGCATGGAGGTGTGGGATTTTATTATTAATGCTGCGTATATTAAGATGTGTATGAGGAGAGAGTTAGCAGGCTTGGAAGGTGTTATGGAGCTACTAGTGATTAGAGTACATTTTTCAGAGGTAGAGGTATGGTTAGGACCAGGGTTTGGATGTATGTCTCCATCTAGTAGGGAGTGAAGGTATATGATGTGTTTAGGGTAAAGTGGCTTGCAAGAATAGTCGAGTAGTTTTTTATTATTGTGATTGGTATATTTAATGGGTGCTAGTCTGTGATATTTGGGAAGTATGTAGTTGGGTGTGGATATAATGTTTAGGAAGTTTGGAGTAGTGGCTAGTGGTAATGTAGAAGTATGTTTAGCGGGAAAGGGAAGGGAGGAGTAAAGTGGATGTTCATAAGAGGTTAGGAGATAGAAAGTTAAAAGAGAAGGAAGGAGTGGAAATAGGAGAAGTAGTTGAGTTAGGTATTGGGTGGGAGATTTTGACATTATGGAATTAATAGATGGGAGTTGAATGAAGGGTGGGGTTGGTAGGCAGGTGTTGAGGTGTATATGGTGGAGGAAGTAAATAGAGGTAATTGGAGGTAGGTGTTACTAATTGTATAGTGTTAAGGGAGGTGGGGTGTGATAATAATGTGAACAGTGTGATTGGTGTAGTGTTTGAGGGGGTGTGGTGTAGGAGGAATAAGTGTAGGAGCACTGGGGATGGGTGGGAATTGGGGGCAGGGTAGGGGAGCGGAGCGGGATGAAACAAGGAGTCCTCTGTCAAGAAAGACAATCAGTGAAATAGAGAGGCTACAGCTGAGTGTAAAGGTGGGAAGTGTAGTAGGGAGATGAGAGGCTTAGCAGTGGGAGATTTAGGATGATTAGAGGGGAAAGTAGTGCTATGAGATACTTTAGGGCTCAGTAGAATGGGAAGAGATGGAGTTTAGAGAGAGTTGGGAGCTTAGTAAGGGTAGCTTAGTACGAGAAAAGCTAAAGTAAAGAACAGAAGGGATAGATAGTGAGATGTGAAAGAAAAGGGTAAAGATATTTGGCAGACAGCAAATATAGAGGCGCCACCTGGTGGGCAGTCACCTTATTACAGAAAAATGCAACACCTAAGGTAATGTCAGGCTGAGGAAGATATTAAGGTGTAGGAAAGGACGGAGTAAAGATAAAAGCAAGTCTGGATAAAGTATTGGGAAGTAAAGTATAAGATAAGGTGGAAGTGAGGGTAAAACAAGAAGCTATGGGGGGGTGTTTTGGCTGCTGCCTAACCTGACTTGGGAAACTTGCCTAACCTGGCAGTATAGTCATATATTATTATGGATACAGTCTTTCAGTTAGCTGTAACACACATACTTTCTCTTTCAGTGTTCCTCGGAGGTCTCACAGGGAGCTGATAGGTAAATTCTTTACACTGAGAGTGTTTCCTTGGGCATCAAGCAGGGCAGATTCAGGCAGTCAGGCTTAGGGATATGCAGGAACACAGAGGCTGGTGTATATATAGAGAGAGAGAAACAGGTAGTGAGGGAAACAATACAATAGCTAGACAACACAGGCAAAACCTTTACATAGACACTATAGTATGTACAAACTCAGCAGGAAGACAATATTGTGAGTATATGACAAACTTATAATGATAGCACAACTAGCATATACTACTAATGGAAATCACAAATGATATAGTACTAATACCCAGTTTCATTTATTGTAGAAAATCCAGGCATGGAGCTCTGAAATTTTATTATAGATGCTACAAGAATTTAAGGAAATAAATTTAAGCAGTTTGGGTGAATTTGAGGTAGGCAGATTAGGTTTTGATGGTTTTGGTGATGGAGGTATATTCCATGTTACGGACGGAGATTGTTGGGCTAAGCAGGAAGTGGTATTTGGCTTGGTTTGACTTTTGGAGGCTATTGGGGAGTTAAGATGGGAGGAGGAGATGGGGTGGGGGTGAATATCCCCACAAAGTGGTAATATTGAAAAAGATAGACAAGTCTGGTAAGCTTGTATTTGTTTAACTGTAAGAGTTCATTTTATTTTAGTGTGGTAGTTGTGAGGGTTTAGTAATTTAAATTTGAAGTAAAGATTGGGTGAATCTTTGTATGTAAGTGATTAATGGTGATGTGGGGTGATTTGAATGGTTAGAGGTGAAGCAGATAGTGGAAGAAATGTGTAGAAGGTTAAGTGATGTATGGTAATTTGTAAAGTGATAAAACAGGAAGAGTAAGGATGTAGTAATATTTAACAGAAGCATGGTATGCAGCTTTATAGAGATATTGGTCATTGAGGTAGGAGCTAAAATACTGGGGGAACAGATATAGGAAGGGAAGCAGTAGATAGATGAGTAGGATGGATGAGTAAGTTGTGATCACTGAGGTCAGTTAGTAAATATAAGTGAGAAAAGAAAGTTGGAGTGCTTAAATGCAGACTGATGGTTTAGGATTTGTGTGCATTATTGTGCCTGGGATATGTTTATATTTCTGTGTATGCCTTTAAGAGGGGTGGGATGCAGGGGGAGCTGAGTGTAGAAAAATTCCTATAAATGTAATGCCATGAAGGATGGCTGGGGAACTAGGAGTGGGGTGGGATGGGAGTGTGACTGGAACCAGCTCCAACACCAAGACAGCGGAAGGTAATCAATGGTTGTATCCACACCTTACAAAGCTTTTCCCCACGGTATTAAATCACTTACGTCTCATCTGTTAAGCTTTCAGTGGAACAATGTTATGTAACAGGAGCAGTAGTCTAACATATGCTATGGATATACAAGGGTTATGCTACTCCCATCAGACTGCAGTGACAGTAGAGCTGTTTTGAAGGACTAAAGTACTGCAAAATGCTATGAATCTACTGAGGAGTTACCTTAGACAGCTACAGCTTCACAGCAAATAAGCTGAGTGCAGGAAAGTTTGCATAGAGGAAAGGAACAAACTAAATTTGATTGAAAGAGCAGCAAAACGAGTGAAGGAAAAAAAGGTTAGCCAGTCACGTAATAAATATTGGTTAAGGTTGTAAACATGGATTTTGTGCTAAGACACTGTGATCTCCAACTATTATAAGACAACGGACAATAAAGTGTAGAACAGCAGCCCACTATAAGCCTTAAGCGAATAATGCAGTGGCCCTAAACAGAATCACAATGGTACAGACTGAGATCCCTGCTGAAACGGTGTCTGTGTGACTGAACTATGAACTCAGGATGTGTGAGCAGTACTCAAGCTTCATTTTTTTTGACTTTGTTAGCAGGAAGAAGGGTGTTGTAGACAAAATGGCTTACATTAGCTGTGCAACTGAGTGAAGAACCCATGTTTGGAGCAGTATGCAAGATTTTTTTGATTTGTTAGCAGAAAGGAGGGTGTTTCAAATAAAAAGTATTGTATCAGCCATGTGACTGAGTTAAAAACTCAGGAAGTATGAGGAGTATTTACCCTTCCTTTCTGATTTTGTTAGCAGAAAGGAGGTTTCAGAGAAAAAGTCTTTTATTGGCTTAGTTCTCGAAGTGAGCATACTACATACCTCTGAATTGTACAGATTATTGGCTCATATTTTTGGCCAGTTCCTCATAATATTTTTTGGTTTTCTAGGAAATCAATGGGATGATCTGAGGATTGAAGTCACTTAATATTGACATACCTCTGGGTTTCAGACTTCAAATCCTTCAGAAAATGTATGGTAAAATAAACCTTATTACTCTAGCAACTTTCTAAGTTTATAAGATCAATATTTAAAATATGTCTCTATTTTTGGGCCTTTGTTCCCCTAATTTTGTTGGGCTTTGTCCAGATTTCTTGCACTAAGAGGTTGAGAGGCACGACACACAGTGTCCTGTACCAGTGTGTTAGACTTCACCGTGTCAAATAACTTGATAAGATCACCAAACAAGATTACTACAAGAATATCTTCACCTCTTGTTAGGAAGATAGTATCAGTCAGCAGGCTAATAGTAGCCATGCTATTCCTCCTTTTAGTAAGCCCATGCTGGCAGAAGGACATACTTGTTTTTTTAAAGAAATCAAGCCATTTTACAAACAGTAGAAGTAAAGGCATGGATTTAAAATTTATTGTACAGTTAGGTACTTATTTAAAGGTATTAATTTAAGCAGTTTTTGGTTTCCCATAAAGGATTTGTATACTCACGTAAGCTCACAGGTATAAGTTGCATGCAGTTTTACAAACCAGGACTGAAGGATATTAATATTTTAAGTCCTACATATGTCTGTCAGTGTTCTATGTCACAACAATCATTCCATAATAACCATATTCTTTTCAGTGATTTAATCAGTGTTTGAACCTCTTTAGATATCCATGATTTTCTATCTGTTTTGTAGCTGCTAGCGTCAGTGAGACATATTTAACTTGTAAGTAGGTAAGCATTATCCTTAGTAGATTGTTGCTCCCCCTTCTGACTAATGGAAACATGTAATCAGATACCTTTGCATACATGACAGAAAACTCTATGCAGAAAAACTTAAACAGGGGAGGCAGGATTTACTGTCAAAGATAAGAGGAATAACCCAGATGCAACCCTGCCAGCTAATCCACTCTGATCCACCTCCCTTTCCAAATCACAAAAGGAGATTTCATCATACTGCTCAACTCTCAAATTTGAGATTTTTCTCTCAAATGTTTGTCCTATCCCTCATAACATTTTTGATTTTCTGGTAAATCAGTGAAAATTACTATCAATATGGCGGTCATTAGAGTTCCATACTTCTCATTGTTCAGAAAATGCACGTGGATTCAAAAACAATGTAGTTCTGCTAACTTTTTAAGTGAATCAGAGAAATACTTCAAAATTGTGTCTGATTGTTTGCCCCCCCCCCCCCACCATTATATTTGGAGTAACAGGAGCAGCAGAACTATAGCAGTGAATAGTCAGCTGGATAATAAGCAAAGGGGAAAATAATTATAAATAGTAAATGAGGTTTGGAACAGATCATTTTGTCCTGGGACATCTTCAAGTGGGGCTAGATACATAGATTAGCAGGAATTAGGAGAGTAAGGGGAGGATAGGGTTAAATGGGATGGAGGGAAGTTTAGGAGGAAATGAGGTAAGGGTAGGGAGGGGCTTATATGGTTTTGTCAAGTGTAGCTGAGGTAGGAGTCACAATTTTGGCGTGAACTTGCTAAGTGCAGGATCGCTTCTGTGACGACCTGTGGTAGGCTGGTGATCAGGTAGGCATTTGTATGATTTAGATAAATGAAGTGGTGAGTATAGGCCTTTGACTGATTAGCAGGAATGAAAGTTTTGTTTTTTTTTTTGTTTTTTTTTGTTTTTTTTAATGATAGGACATCAGTAGTTGTAGCTGTGTAGGGGATTGAATTGAATTTCAAAATTACTTGCTGTCATAGTGCACTGGAACGTTTGTACCACGAGGGCTTTCATTCTAGCGTAATTTTCACTTTCCTTTTGCCTTTCCCAGTTAGCTCATTTAAGATGGTTAATTGTTTAGTATTGAGAGTGAGAAGGTTGTGTCGATGGGGTTAAATTCAGTTACAAATGCAGTTATGGCATTGCATGACAGTGTGCTTGCTTCATGGTAAAAGTGTCCGCTGAAGTTATGGGGTTTCATTTCTGGTCTGAGGGGAGTGTTTTTTGACAGTTTCTCTTAAGTGACATCAGTAGAGAGGATAGTTTGGTTCACCCTGGTGTTTGTCGGGTTGTGTTGTTTGCAGCTGTAATTTGCTGAAGTCCGTAGGGTGGCTTGGTTCAAAAAAAAAAAAAAAAAAAAGTTCTTGAGTTAGAGGTTGTCCGGAAAAGAGAGTTCTTAGCCACTGTTTTGCTATCATGCAGGTAAGGAAGCAATGGTGATATTGGAGTATAACTGAAGTTATGTCTTGCCTGAAGCCATTGCGGTATTGGTGTGGCTGAAATTGATTGGAGTTGCTGTCGTTAGCATGTTTGGCTGCTAGCAGGACTGATGGGATCAGTATATGCAGTGAAAGGTGTTGTTGTTGAGGTTATGGCCAGAAGCATGACCATTTTTTGAGGTGACTGCTCGCTTAGGTAAGGGGGGAGGGGTTAGCATAGCGCAAATGCTTTTAGGGAGCCTCGTTCCTCTAAGCAGCTTGTTTGGTTTACGTTTGTTATCTGGGAAAGTGCAATGGGAGGTAAGCCTCCTTTTTCTTATGTGATGTTCTCCTCTCGCTTACCCAATCATGCAGACCTTTTCCAATACTGCAGGACCCAAAAAGAAAAGTACAGGGAAAATACAAAAAAAAAAGGACCTACCAACTCATGAGGTGTTTTCTTTTCAGGCTGCAAAATAATTGTTTTCCCAGGCAATGCAGTGTCTGGAGTAATGGCTGCTGTTGATGTACATGCAGAGTGGCTTCAACCATTACTGGGGGGTGGGGGGTTCTTGGGGACCAGACATATCCTTACAAAATGTCAGCGCTCCACTAGAATCAGGTGGGGAAGCCCTGTGTCATATCCTCAGTCAACGCATTACAGTATAAAATTAGCATATTTAAACAAATTAGCACAGCAAAATAATTATTCTGTCTGATAAAATGCAAAGCAGAAGGCCAGAGCATCAGACCAGATATTAGAGTTCTTCAGTGTCATGTGTTACTTTTGTGAATTATTTTAGAATGTTATCTTAGTTCTTTTTGGACATAAAACGCAAAACAAAAGATGTCATATCTCTGCCAGTTTTTGAGGCATGGAGGGGTAAACCCCAACAATAGCCCCTGTGGCCTGGCCTTGATTTGTCACTCCAACACATAACTGAGATATCAAGGAAGGTTATCATCTGACCGGTGGGTAGGAAGCAGCTTTTGCCTTTCCACATGGATGTCACCTAGCAGGAAAGGAGGGTCTTGACAACATGGCGTATGTGCAAAGAAACCAGTGCATTCATCATCTAGAGGCATGCAAACTGTGACCAACGGCACATAGCGGAATGCCTGGAATTGTTGAGCAAGTAGTCTGTTTGGCAGTACCAGGAAGCTGATGCACTCCTTATCACCTGACTCTTATGAGTGGTTTGGTATGCCTGGAGCTGGGGAAAGTGGGTCCGGCATTTGTCATGGGCAGTTATGCCATGACACCATCGTTGGAGGTGCTTGGTATTGTATTCGAGTTGTATTTGCATGGGGGTTTTCATTCTTGGGCTTGTGGGTGTGTGCTGGGTTTGATATGTTTTTGGCATGTTTTTATGAGGGTTTACTGTCTGGCAGAGGCAGGGAGGGGCATGGTGATGTGTCATTCTCTCATATCTCTCAACTGCCAGAGTTGCGAGAAAGGTCCAGGTTTTTGGCTGATATTTGGTCAGTTCTATATAAAGTTGTGGAGAATCATTGGGACAATCTGAGGATTGCTGTGAGTAGGTGATGACATGTGTTTGAGTTTTGACTTTGAATCCTTCAGAACGGTATGGTTGAAACGAACTCGGGTACGCTGGCAGCTCTTTGGGTTGAAAGGAGTGGTCTGTCAAATTTGTCCCTGTTTTCGGCCTCTGTGCATCATTTGATGGCAATTTTATTCTGTAGGATCTCCGTTCTCCTTCTTCATCTGTCTGGGGTAGAGAGGATATTGTGGTCAGCCTTAATATGAGTAGGCTAGTAGATTAGATTGCTCCAACTAGTTATGAGAATATAGTGCCAGACAGTGATGTATTTGGTTAATGTGGTTACTTGCAAAGTTTGCAGTTTTATTATGAAAACTTGTGATGCATATAGGAAACTAACGAGTACATAGGCAGAGCTTAGCTCTATTCTGTTATTTTAGGAATGGTTTCACTTTATAAAGAAATTCTAGATTGTGGTCATTTATTTTTAATTGCATGTTAGGCGTGCTGATTGAATATTAGTATATAATCATCAGTAGTTTTGCATTTTGTACTAGGTCAGCTCTAATATTATTAAATGATAACATTTGTAACATGGCTTTCCAATGTTGAACTCCTACTGAACCCAAAAAAACACAAAGCGCCTTCTCTTCACCCACAAATCCCATAGCTCCGACAAAATAAACTTCAAGATCTTTTCAGCCAACAATACTGAAATTGAATTGGTTGAGCATATCAAACTACCAGGTGTCAAAACTGATGATAATCTCAAGTTTGACATACACATACAAAACAGTAGAAAAAAACTCCACCAAAACTAGGCCTGCTATACAGGAATAAAAACTTCCTCACAGCAAGTGCCAAAATTACCCTGACCAAATCCTACATTTTGCACTCACTGTTATAATGGGCCCAAATTCTAACTATCTTACAGACCTCCCTAAGAATACAGTTAGTTAGCTGGTATAACAAAATTGCCAAATTTGCCATAAACGCAACCCCTTTAACTCATCACTGTAAAGTCCTACAGTCCCTAAGATGGTTTGAACTCCCTCTACACCTCTAATATGTACAACTTACTAAAGTATACAAAATCATGCACAACCCACTATCATGTCCTACTGTTAGCCTATTAATCAACTTTTATATCCCAAATAAACATGTCAGATCTAAAGACAAAAATTTCCTCACAGCTTATAATCCTAACAAAATCCCAGGCCTAAGAAGCCTTTACTCTCACTCTGTGGCAAAACTATGGAACTCCCTTCCTTTAACTATCAAAACTTCTACTAACCTGCACTCCTTCAAAATCTCTATAAAATAATATTTCAACAAAGCTTGGATTTGTTCCTGCATGAGCCCAGGCTGAGGTACTCTTATACCTCTACTCTCTCTAAACCAACTACTAACTTACCCTACCCTCTCTTCTTCTACACATACTCCCTTGAGGTTACACTCATACCTTTTCCACACCTATTCCTACTATCTCCTCTATCACACCCTGCCCTTCTCTATTCATACTATCCTAAGCCTTCACCAATATACTGTAATCTGTTACTGTATTTCATGACCCAGTAGAATATTAATAATCATTATGATAATCATCTGTTATGTAAATGATGCTGCATCTTCCTGTTATCAGGCTTTCCATACAATTTATGTTTGAACACTGTGATCTTATTATGTCTCTTGAGTTTTTATTTTGACAAACTAATGTGTAGTTTTTCAAAATTTGTGCTTGAATGTTATGACTTTATTATGTCTGTTAAATTCTCATTCTGACAAACTAATGTGTCATTTTCATATTTGCACTTGAATGTTATGACTTTATTTTGTCCATCAAGTTTTTCATTCTGTTAATCATATGTATCTGGAGCTTTTCTCACTGGGCCTCTGCTGAAAATGGATACCTCATGACCCAGTCAGACTTTCCCAGTAAACAAATGTGAAATAAATAATTAATTTGCAGTAGTTTTATTGCTGGTTTGGAGGTGAAAATGCAATTAGTTAGTTTTATTTGGCTTTAAAAGTACTTTAGATTTTTCTAGCCGATTATAAGTTTTTGCAAAGAAATGCTGTAGGTTTTCTTCATGCTGTTACCCTTAAAATGTAGTAGAAATATAGTAGTGAGAGTATTGTACTTTCTGCTGCTGGATTTATGTTTCAGTGCTTTTACAGTTCTTGATATTCCAGTTTTGCTCCCACTGTTTTATTTTCTGCTCATCATTTACCTCCTTTAAGTTGCATTTTAGTGCCTTTCTCTTCCCCTTTCCTTTGTGTCTGCCCCATCCTCCACTTGAAACATTAAGGTAAAGTTTCTGAAATTCTAACCTGCCAGGGGCCATTGACCTGTAACTCAGAGAAGTTCCATTCCATTGCCTTTTTGTTATCCTGTTCTTTGTATTTGCATCCACCCAAAGAGCTCCAATATTTCCCTTATTTGATTGGATCCCTCTTTAACCCATCCACCCCGGCACTCTTTTCCTGTTGTGGTTTTATAAGGCTGTCTTTGGCCACTGCCTCTTATGGTAATCTGATTTCCCACCCTCCCCTCTTTCATTGTTATTGTCTGTTGTATAAGCTATTTAAGTACTCTTTCCAACCAGTGTTTTTTATAGGTCCACGATACTGAGTGCCCACCCAGCAAAACCAGTACTGCTCTTGAGTAAACCTCCTTCACTACATATTGTCTTCGGCACATTTTCCAAGAGCTTAGCAAAGTCTGGTGTCCTAGCCTGTGTTCCAAAAGTGTTTTAATTCTATCCACTGTCATAATACCTCCCAACCACTTTGTGCAAGAAATCTAGACAAAGCCTGACAAAATGGAGGTACAAAGGCCCAAAAATAGGGACATATTTTAAATATTGCTCTTATAAACTCAGAAAGTTGCTAGAATAGCAGGGCTTGCTTCAGCATGAATTTTTAGAAGGCTTTGAAGTCTGAAACTTAAGCATATGTCATTATTTAGTGACTTCAATGCTCAGATCATCCCAGTGATTTGCCAGAAAAACACACATTTTATGAAGAACAGATCAAAAGTATGATCCAAAAATATGGACATTCTGCAAAAATCTGGGCATTTGATTGGTATTCAAAACAAAGAATAACCAGCTTACACAGTAGAATAAAATAAACTTTAATAAATGCTAAAAACTAATAAATCATATAACAAATTAATAAACAGATAAGCACTTTCACTTTTACTCTTGGCACTTAATCAGATCTAAAACAGTCACAGGCAACATTTAAATAGCACTCAATTTCAAAATCACCACCTTAACCTATGTGATCTTAGTAGGGGTTTTAAAGGAATATGATCATTCAATCCCATACCCATTTTAGCTTGTAGTTCAAGATTCCATCTGGTTTTGGTACATTCATTTCATAACATTATGGATAGTATGCCGAGTATGCATCACTACTTCATTAGACTTGCTTTATAAATGTAAAATTGAGAATCTTTTATTGGATGTTGCTGCTTTTGAGAAGTGCATACAAGAAGTTAAGTACAAGAAGCTTGCTAGGGATTTCATGGATTCAGAATGGCTGTGTCTTTTCCTGGCCCAAGATTGATTCTTATGATGTGTGGCCACCTAATGAGCATAGAACTATTAAAGATCAATGAGTTGATGTATTATCTATACAACTTAGTAATTCATTAGCCACTGATAATGTGAACTCACAGGCTGACTGTAGTACATCCAATCAACATCCTTCTAATGTCAGGCCTAAACATAAGAACTCTAAAGAGATCAGACCATTCATCTGTTCGAATGGAACTGAGAAAAAAGATGTTAATGTGCCTGGTACGTTTCTACATCTACGTCTTCTAAAACTCATTGCGGTGAAGGAACAAATGGGCCGCTTGCAAAGCAGGGGCAGACAATGTCAGAAGAGAGCTATGTTGGCTGGTCAATTGGAACTAGGTCCTGTGATTCACAGCAAAGTCCCGCGGGCCTAGTTGTGTATATTTCATCGACAGCATTGACCAATGAGCAACTTTATGTACTTAATAAAAGTCTTTCATTTGTTCTCTCTAGGGGGTCAACATTGTGTGATGCTTTGGCAGACCTTAGTTTATTTGTACTCAATGCTACACTCAAGATTTTATATGGTGCTACCACTAATTTTCCAGCTAATGTCTTCAGAAAACTCAGTGAGTTTGTACCAGTCAATACACCTCTTGTTGAAGTCTTTCTTAAGTTTTGTGAACACAATGTTAGGAATTTGTTGATGAATAAATATCAGAAAGATTTCTACAATTTAACTGAAGTCCAATTCAAATGTATTTTTGAGTTGATTTCAATGGTTCAGGTGTATATCAGACTGGCTGACAAAGGTGGTGCAATTGTTGTTATGGACACCTGTAAATATCTTGAGAGTATGTACAAGCCCTTCGTGATGAACATACATATAACATTTGCAGTATGTCTGATGTTAATAAGCTGATCTCTAATATACAGAGTTTTATACATGATGATTTGTTGATGAACAGGGTTATTGATAAGGAATTATATGATTTTTTTTGGTGGAGTTTCCTATCATTCCCACTATATATTGCCTTTCTAAAATCCACAAAAATAGTGTGAATCTTCCCATCAGACCCATTGTCTCTGGGCATGGATGGCCACAGAACCCCTTTCTATGTACATTGAGAAACAGTTGTGATCTGTGCTTGATATGGTTAGCACTGTGTCAGAGATACCAGACATTTCCTTTCATCTTTATATGACTGGTCTGTTAGTCATATGGATACTGCATACACTTTAGTTACTATGGATGTGGTATCCTTGTTTATGGTGATACCGAATGATGTAAGTATTGAGTATATTTAATTGTTTTTGCATAGGTGTTTCTGTTTCTGTATTGATCAGATTCAAATGATAAGTTCACTGCTTGATATAATCCTGAACAATAATGTTTTTGTATTCAAGGGCAAATTTCATATTCAGAAAGTCGGCCTAGCTATGGGCACAATGTGTGTCAATAGCTATGCAAATATTGTACTTGCATACTGGGAATTGATTTATGTTTTTAATGAAGGGAATTTTTTAAAAAAGTTTATTTCTTATTGTGAACCCTTTGTAGATAATGTGTTTTTTTTATTTGGACAGGTCCTATTTATATTTTACATGATTTCTTAACTTATCTTGAGCAAACTACCAATTTCCTGCAGTTTACTATATGTTTCTCTGATCAGGCTATTGAGTTTCTAGATGTAAAGGTGCTTAAAATGAGTACTGGTTTAGAAACAAAGGTCTATAAAAAACTTTGTAAAAAATATAGTCTTTTGTACAGAAGTAGTATGCATCCTTGGCCTACTATCCGTAATGTTATTAATGGGCAGTTTTATCGTTCTGCTAGGTTGAATGCTGAAGATGATAATATGCCCATTTCATTCACAGATCTTAGTAATGAGTGCCTCAAGAGATTATCCCAAGAAAGAAATAGCAACAGCGAGACAAACTGTACTTCAGTGGAGGGGGCAGTCTGCTGCACCATACATCTCCAATAGAGAGTCTTTGGGAGGAGCTGCCTCTAGAAATGCTAATGATGCCATTAGGATGACCCTTATATACGCGAATGATGGAAGTTCTGTTCATAATGTTGTTAAAGAACATTGGCATATTCTTATGAGTGACAATAGATGGCCTTGGTGACGCCCCTAGGTTTTGTTTTAGGAGAAACGAATCTTTAAAAAAGTTACTTTGTTACAAACCTTTCTCTAAGCATGTTCATGCTACAGGTAAACTTGGAACATTCCCATTTAATTCTTGTAATATGTGTAAATATATTAGGAGTTTAAATACCTTTGTGCATCAGGATACTAAGCGAGTATATACTTTTAAGTTTTTTGCTAATTGCAGGAGTCATGATCTTGTTTACATTGCTGTTTGTACTCCGTGTCAAAGTTTTCATGTTGGTAAGACCAATAGGTCTTTTAAAGATAGGATACATGAACATCTGTATGATGTTAATAGACCTAATAGAAGGAATGCTTTGTGTAGACGTTATGGATACTGGAGCTTTACATTGCTTTAAGTTTTCTGTCTTAGAGGTTCTGAAAAATGGTAATAGAGGTGGAGGTAGAGATATTCGTAATAGGATTGACCAGATGGATTCTTGAACTACAAGCAAATATTGGTAAGGGATTGCATGACCATATCCCTTTAAAACCTATACTAAAATCACATAGGTTAAGGCAGTGATTTTTGAAACTGAGTGAGATCTAAATGTTGTCTGTAACTATTTGTTTTAGATCTGATGAAGCTCCAAGAGTTGGCGTGAAAGCTCTTATCTGTTTATTGATTTGTTATATGATTTATTAGTTTTTAGCATTTATTAAAGTTTGTTTTATTCCACCATGTAAGCTGTTTTTTCTTTGTTTTGGCTATTTCATTTTTTTGTGTTTAACCAGCTGAATCCTATGTTCCTGGTAATCACTTTGCATTTGAGAGGACTGACTGCCATCCAGGCAAAGCTAAGCACTTCTGATTCTTAAATCACACTCTGTAAGTTGTTCTGAGTGATTGCTACTGTTTCCTGCTTTCATTTGTGCATTTCACTGTATTTCTGTACAAATTGCTCTTCCTCTCACTTTTACTGCTGTAAGATTTTTTGAAACCACCTTCTGCAAGAGATAGCTAGCTAGCTGTTTAATTGGTTTGTGGTAACACTGCACTTGTGGGTCCCTTCTACTGTGTTCTTACCTCAGGAGGGCTAGGTTTATTTATCTTGCAGCAGAAAGTGTTTTCCTGGTCTATCTAAGTAGGGAAATGCAAATAAGAGCTCATAGTGTAGTTGTTTTATTGGCCAATGGGCTCTTTAGTTAGTTTTTCTGTTTTTTTTTCTGTGCTGTTATAAATTTGGCATGTTCACACAGAGCTGCTGACCATGCAGCAGCAGTTAGCAGTGCTCTGTACAGAAGAAAACACATAGAATATACATTTTCTCTATAGAATGGTCCATAAAACTGTACCCTGTAAAGCAGTAAATATAGAGCAAATACTTTGTGCACTGACAAGCTTAGAGCAGCTAGATGGGCAATAAGTGGCGATACCTATTGATTTAGCAAAATTCATTATAGTGTAAACATTAATGTTAGCAGAATTTAGTACTGTTAGCATAATCTGCCCCAGTAAAGCACCCTTATTAGTTTGTATCAACAAAGTACCCCTTAATAGCTTTTTAACCATAGTACACTACTGCCTTGTAGCTCACCATTCAAAGGGCTGGAAAGCATAGATATGCAATTTCCTAGCTTCTCTGTAGCCAGCTTGTTGGATAAGGGCTGCTTGGGACAATATAGCAATTGTCTCATGTTTACTGACAACCACTTAATCCTTAAAAAAACAGACACAGTATGTGAAAGGTGTACTTACACAGTAACACTGGAGGCTAAACTCTTGCATGCAAGCACACATCAGGTTGTCAATATCATGCATGCAACACCCATCTCACAAGCCACCCAATACATACTTAGACTATGTGTGCTGTAGCACTTAAAAGCAATTTTCCTAAACAACAAAGCTTGCCTAGACTGCTCATATGTCAGCAAGCCCAAAGGCACACAGAAAAAAAGAAAACACTTAACACCAAACATACAGTCACACTCAGTGGTCCCACAAGGCAAGTAAACATACTTCCCAGGACTCTTGTGATAGGGAACTCCATTGTAAGACACACTGGTGATGTCCCTGTAACCAGAATGAACAAGGAGAAGATAATATTTAGTTGCTTATCTGGAGCCAGAATCTGCCAAATCATGCACGCTATCCAGTCATTACATCACAGGTACATCCAGTCATTACACCACAGGTACATCCAGTCATTACACCACAGGTACATGTATTCTATGATAGGCCATGTAGATGTAAATGGCCTGAGACATACCTCCCTGGACAATATGAAGAAGGACATTAGGGAGCTCCCAGACTATGTGTCTAAGGCTTGTATGAGCCTTGCACTGAGCAGCATATTACCATTATCAATGATGATCCACGATATGAGCAAAAGATGACTGATTTCAACAGCTGGCTGTCTTTCTGGTATCATTCTAGGGCAGCACAGTGATGCAGTGGATAGCATTGTCACCTCACAGTAAGAGGTTCCCTGGTTTGATTCTCAGCTTGGGTGTCTTCTTTGTGGAATATGCATGTCATCCCTGTGTGTGTGTGGTTTTCCTCCAGGTATTCCAGTTTCCTTCCATTTTCCAAAGGCATGCAGTAAGTGGAGTGGATATTCTAAACTGGCCATAGGTGTGTCTATGCATGTAAGTGTGTGGTTTGGAAGAACTACAGTGGCAGGACTAGCCTCAGTGTTGTGTAAACCTTGGCACAATATGATTGTCACTACTGAAGTGACACCCCGACCCAACATGCAAAAATGGGAAAAAGGAGTTATGGATGGATGGACTTCTGGTGTCATTCCAAGAGGATCCAATATTTGTCAGCTTGGGAAAACATGGTTAACAGACCACATTGCTTTGCAAGGATGGTTTGCACCTGTCCCCTTTAGGCTTTTGCATACTGGCTACAACTTTAACTACCCCCCATAGTGCCCTTTTTAAGCAAAGCCAAATTGACAAACTTATGGACATATCAAAATCAACTCAACTGAACTTCAAGGTGTTACTGTTGAATGCCAGTAGCCTAAATACAAAACTACACTCCCTCCAAGCCCTACTCACACTTGAAATATAGACATCTATGCAGTTATTGAGGCATGGTTTAAAGCAGCTGAGAGTACCCTGGCAGTGTAGTTTGTCAGTGCCTTCCATGCTTTTAGACCAGTAGTTGCACTGACAAGGACTAAAGTGGGGGTATCTTGATATACATTAATAACAAGCATATCTCTAGGTTGGTCAGACAGGATGACACACTGTAGTTCTTCCATGTGCAGATCACTATAGAAAAAAATCCTGTACCATATCCTAGCCAGCTATAGGTGACCCTCCATGTCCCAAGAACCCTGCACTGCATACTTGGATCTACTGCAGACACTTACCATCCAACGTAACACCCTACTCATGGGGGACTTTATTTAGCCCCCTATAGACTGGGAATCATACATGGCCTCAAATCTACTGGCACAGAGATTCCTGGACTTTGTAAATACAAATGCCCTTGACCAAATAGTGAAAATGTCCACTAGAAGCTCCATCATATTGGACTTTGTACTCACAAATGTGGGAGAACACTGAACACCCCAATGTCTTGTCCTCCCCGGTAAGGCCTGACCATAAAGCTGTCAACTAAAAATCAAAATAAACTCTGTAACCCCAGTAAAACCAGTAACAGGAAGTATTCCAAGGCAAAATACCTTTTATTAAATGATGGTTTGTCAAAATTCATTGCCCCTTCAAACCCCAAGAACACACAGCCTATGCTGAATTGCTCTCAGAAACTCTGTACAACAACTTCAATGACTGCAGAGAAGCTTCTGTACCTACCAGAAGTAAGCTCAGAGCTAGCCCCAGAAAACAAACCGCTCTTTTGTCATCACAAATTAAACAGAATATACAACAAAAAAGTAATATATATGGAAAAAAAATCAGGATAGGCACTTTCCATAAAGATAAAAAGTCTCTCATCAAATTAAATATACAACTAAGAGGGTTAATTAGATGAAGCAAAACTAACTTCCAGGTAAAAGATAACCATAAGGCCATCTTCAGCTATCCCAGAAACCTCAGTGGTACCACTCAGCAATGTGCTGAACTGGTGGTTAATAGAACCACATGCACTGAACATGGCAAGATAGTAAACCTGTTAGTAGACAAATTCATTATCAACTTTACCCCTCTCTAACCCCAACCATCCCCTAAGAAATAACTAGGGAGCATGCACTGGTTACACTTGCTAAACCCAAGAACATAGCCTTGATGGGCCCCAGTAACTTTCCGAGATGCCTATGAAACTGTCTAAAATATGACTTAACAAGACCCCTGTATATACACACACACACACACACACACACACACACACACACACACACACACACACACACACACACACACACACACACACACACACAGTATACTAACCTCGAAAAAGGGCATATCAGAATTAATTTAAAATGGGTGGCGAAAGCCAAACACACTCTGGCTAGGCTTATAAATGCCCTAGGGCAGATAGCCTAGTATGAACCTATGAACCTATGAACTCTGGAGTCACTATTTAACTGTAGTCTTAAATCAGACTTTGTGCCATGAGAATGGAGGACTGCAATTGTCATCCCCCTTCATAAGGGAGGACCTTCAACAGACACTAGAAACTACAGACCCATTAGTGTTATTTGCAAATCCATGGAAAGAACTATCATTGAAATTATCAAGAAGAACATAGGAGACACTGGATCCCATATATTGTCAAGTGGGTTGCAAACTAGCTCACCGATAGAACTCATACAGTCAAAATAGGGGACTACCTCCTCCAGTAGACCCATAACCAGTGGTGTTTCTCAGGGATCAGTTCTGGGACCCCTACTGTTTGGAATCTACTTCTCCGAAGTACATGCTAAAACTAAAGGACTGTGGCGGACAAAGTTTGCTGATGACTGCAAACTGGGAGTGATCATTGAAACCCCTAGTGATGACAACATCTTGCAAGAAGGTCTTATGCAGACTAATGACTGCTGCCAAAGTCATGGTCTTAAACTTAATGCAAAAAAATGCATTATCATCCCCTTTGACAAGGGTGACATTCTTACAAAATATCACATCAATAGCATTACCCTAAGCACACAGTCAGTGGTGAGAAATCTAGGCACACAGGTTGACAGCAATCTTAACTTTGATCACCATGTTTCCATAGTGGTAAGAAGAGCATTTTATATTGCTCATTTCATAAGTAAGGGCATTGCCTCCAGAAAAAAGAGGTTATAATCCCTCTGTACTCTTCCCTCATCAGGCCAATAATACAGTACAACAGTCCCTTTGGTATGTTCCTTTACAAACACATGCAGTAACTGGAGAGAACACAAAGGTTCCTTACAAAAAAAATTCAGGGTTCTCAAGATCTGTCTTACGTGGACAGACTCAAATCATTGTTACTTTACTCTGTGTCATGCAGACTGGTTAGAGGCAACCTGTGCCTTGCATATAGAGCAATCTCTGACCAGCTTTAATGGAAATGCTGCACATTCTCAAGTCAACCTTTATGTGAAATCAACAGAACTTGTTGGAGAGACAGATTTGTCTCACACAGGTTGCCCCACCATTGTAACAAGCTTCCTATTTATGTTAAACAAAGTCTCTCATTGTCCCTATTTAAGCACAATTTGTATGACTGGATGGGTAACTGGAAATTCACTCTGGTGTTCCACCTGTTTTCCTCTTGGACAGGGGCAATTAGGTGCTGATTTTAGTGTCTGCTTGAACCAGACACCCTTGGGAACACAGGTTGAACTTGGCTAGGCTTGTAAGGGCCCTGGGGCCATTAGCTTAGTAACCTCTTATGATCCTATGATCCTATGATCCATTCCAGTTTGTCTTTGCCAAAGGGAGGTCATGATTACTGAATCTGGTGGACTTTTTTGAAAAGGTCACCAAAAGCATATTGTGGGGAAACTGGTGCATACTCCCTACCTAGATCTGGCTAAAGCATTTGATACAATAGCCCCCATCGGGCATTTTCAACAAACTTATGGAACTAGGCATAAACCCCTTAATAACTTGCTGGATGGCTATCAGGCTCACAGATAGGACCTAGGAGGTTAGGATTGCTGAGGCCACCTCCCCAAAGAGACCAGTCACCAGTAAAGTACCTCAATGCTCTGCGCTGGGCCTGCTCCTTTTTGGCATCTATTTCTTGGAAATCAAAGCAAATGTCAAAGGCCTATAGCTGACCAGGTTCACAGATGATTGGAAACTGGAGCAGTCATTGAATCCCCGTGAAATGACAACAACATTAAGGAAGGTCTAACACAAAGAAACTCTTGTTGCCAAAGCCATTGTTTAATACTCAATGCCAAGAAATTAGTTATAATACCTTTTGGGAAGTTGGCCACCCCCAGTAACTATGCCATCAATAAGACACCCCTAAAGGTTGATTCACTAGTCAAGGTTTATAGGTTTACAGGTTCATAGATTAGTACTAGGCTATCCACCGTTGTGGGCCGTTTTAAGCCTAGCCAATTACTCTATGTGAATATAAAACCATACACCTTGTGTCTGTAAGATAAATAGCTATTATGCCAATCTCTCCCCCCCCCCCCCCGGGAACTCATGTAGATAGCAATCTAGCTTTTGACCAACATGTATCCAAGGGAGGAAGAAATCCAGAGACATCATTGTACCACTATACTCTTCCCTTATCAGACCCATAATCATCATCATCGTTTTTGCAATTTTCTCCATAAGGTTGGGGTGTTGTGTCACTTGTCACCATCTCACCTTATTTAGTGTCACTCTCCTACCTTCTTCACCAATCATGCCTGACTGTCACACAATTCATCCACCTCTTTGCTGGACACCTTCATTTCCTCTTGCCTTCTTCTGTCTATCCCAAATCTTCTTCAACAGATTGCCTTCTGCTTTCCTGCACATGTGCCTGAACCACTGTAACCTGTTCTCTTTGACCTTGTCTGTAACTAGAGCTACTTTGGCTACTGCTCATATGTCTTCATTTATTTGTCTGTTCCACAGTGTGCATCCTACCACCCATCTCAGGCAATTCATCTCCATCACATCTAGCTTTCTCACCTGTTGTGCCTTTACTGTCCAGGTTTCTGTACCATACAGCAGTACTGGTTGCACCACTGTATAATACACATTAACTTTCAGCTTCTTTGGCATTCTTCTGTCATACACTACTCCTGACACTCTGTGCCAGTTGGCTGCAGCCTTCTCCTCAACCACATCTCCCAGATACTTGAAGCTGTTAACCCATTTCACTGTTTTCCCTTCTATCTAAATTTTCACCTTCTTGTGATTTCCCCCATGTGCTTCCATTACAACTGTCTTATTTGTACTTAGTTTCATCCCATGTGCCTTCACCTTTGCATTCCATTCCCCTACTCTTTGCTGATGTTCTTACTCAAGTCTGCCTGTAATGTCACATGGTATGCATACAACTATGCTGACCTGTCCCCTGCAACCTATTCGCTAATTTAGTCCATCGTATGAACAGCAGTGGGGTCAGAGCTGAACCCTGATGCACACCCACTCCCACTGGGAACCCCTCTGTAAGACCAAACATTGTTTGTACTTGAGTCATTGGGTCCTTGTACATACCCTGCACTAATTCTACCAATATTTCTAGAACTTTGAACCACCACAGCACTGCCCAAATCAGCTTTCTTGGGACCTTGTCATATGCCTTCTCCAAGTCTAAGAATGCCCACTTGGACTCTTTCCTCATTTCTAGCTTTTTCTTAAATATCTTTCTCACTATAAACATTGAGTTGGTTGTACTGTATCCTGATCTGAATCTGAACTGCCTATTTCCCATCTTACTTTGATATTACTCGGTGTATTTATTTATCAGTCACCTTCTCAAGAACTTTCATGCAGTCAGATAGGAGTTTGATACCTCTACTTTGCCCACAGTTCTGAATGTCCACTTTGCTCTTGAACACTGGCATTAGTATGCTTATTCTACAATCATCTGACATATGTCTTTCTCTCCATACTGCTATAAATACCCCCAGTAGCCATTTCTCCCCTACCTCACCCAACATCTTGATCACCTCTGCTGTGACCTCAGCTAAGCCTCCTGTTTTCCCTGACTTCATTTGTCATAGTGCTGCTCTTATTTCTAAGGTGAGCTGTAGCTCTTTTCTCACTATAGGCTGTGACTGGGGCAGTACAGCTTCTGTGGTGTTCTTCATTCAGAAGCTGCTGGAAGTACTTCTTTAATCTGCCTTTGATATTTTGTGTACTGCTTATTAAGTTGCTGCTGGCATCCCTTTTGAAGTGTGTCTCTCTTCTTTATATTTCTCTTTTTGCCATGCAACCTGATCGAGTTTCTTTGTGCCATCCACTGAGTCACTTTCCAGAGAGCAGAGTGCCTCTGATGCCTTGTTCTTTCTATTACAAATCCTATCTTAGCCTCATTGTTAGCCATTTGGTATTTCTTCCTATCCTGGTCTGTATTTTCTATCTCCCATTTTTTCCTGCACACCTTCTTTCTTTTGATGACTTCCTGGACTTTTGTGACCCACTACCTGCTTTCCTTATGCACTTTATTTCTATACCTGACTCGGCCACATATCAGTTCTGTAGTCCTCACACATGCTGAATTGAGGCGCTACCATTCTTCTTCAACTCCACCTATTTTCTCCTCTTCTTGGGGTGCTAGAGCCCTGAGTAATTCCTTGAACTGTTGTACTTTCTCTCCAGTCAACTTCCAAGTCTTCAACCTGGTCTCTGTTGACCTTTGAGCCTTCTCTGACCACTGCTTGCAGCTGATTGTGGCAACCAGTGGTTTACTCTGTGGGCTGAGTGTTTTCCTGTGGAAGACTTTGTAATCACTGATTCTACCCCAGTACCATTTCCTTACTAAAATGAACTCTACTTGAGTTGCATGGTGGCCACATTTGTGTGTAATTTTGTAATTGTCTCTCTTTCTGAACCATGTGTTGGCTAACATCAAACCATTTGCCAGACAGAAGCCTAGAATAACCTCTCCTTTTTTATTCCTATTTCCCCACCCATGTGAACCTGGGAAGTCCTCATATCCTGTTCTGTCTGTCCTGATATGTGTATTCAAGTCCCCCTTTATCAACACCAATTTGTGTTGTCCTGATTAGTCTTGTATGTCCTGCAACTGCTGTATGAAGGTAGTCTTCTCCTCACTATCACAATCCTGCTGTGGGGTATAGGCTGAAATTATGAATACTGCCTTATCATTAGGCTGAAGTCTGATTGCCATGAGTACATCACTAATTCTGATGACATCCCTCACTCTCTTCTGAAGTCTCTCCCTCACCACAATTCCCATACGATTTCTAGATTGTCCTCCTCTCAAGTAGTAGAATCTGGATCCCAAGCCAAGTGGCTTTGTTGCACTTTCACCTTGTCTCCAGGATACATAGGATGTCTATCCTTCTACTTACCATCATGCTATCCACTTCCAAGCCTCATCCTGTCAGTAAACCTACAGTTAGTGTGGCACTCCTTAGTTCATATGCGTGTCAGGCTGATTGGTTTTAAATTCAGCTTTCGTTCAACAGAGATATCCCAGGTAATCAAAGATGGGCAAATGGCCGCTGGCTAGTAGTTTATTGACTGAGGGCTCTTGGGCTTTATGGCAGGCTCATGCTGGCCAATAGGGGCACATACACCCCTCTCACCATTAACATGGGTTGCTGGCGCTAGTCAGAGTATTCTGGTTCCTCAACCCACTTACCACCAGGAATTATCCATACCCATTTTGGTGACATTAGTCAACCTGACCAGATCACCTAGAGCCATATTATTACACCATGCACTCTGTGATCCATGTTCTGCTATTTTGAGGATGCTGCGCACCAGAGTAGATGTCCAAAGTGGTTGGTCTGTACAACTTTTCCACCATAGGGCACCATCTAGAGTCTGTGCTGCTGCCCACAGCCCCATTCTTAGGCAGAAACACAGAGCTCATTTTTTGGGGGGTAGGAGAAACCCAACAGAGACACAAGGAGAAAGTAAAATCTTACAATAACAGTAGCTGTCCTTCTCTTCACTGTTGCAGTATTATAAGGGCTTTCCCACACAGGGTAGCCCAACACACGACCAGTATACAAAAACCTAATGATCTTGTATGCATCATGTCCATATGTCACACTTATGTTCTCCACGCAGAACATACGGCACAAAAGAGATGCATAGATATAACCACCCAGAACTGAATTTCCCCACAAGAAAACAGTCTCCATAGGATAAAGGAGTTCATGCACTTCCAGAAGGAAAAATGCAGAAGAAAAGGAGGAAACCCTCAGCCAGAAGGGAATCTAAAACAAAAAACAGAACAAACAAGAGGGGGCTGGAGGGAAGGAGTGACAAGAAGGACATTTACTGTTATGGCAAGATTTTACATAACTGTACTATGTCCTTCTATATCACTGTTGCTGTATGAAAAACAGAAGGCAGAGTAAAAAGCTCAGGAAACAAAATGGGAGGTGGAAGGCTGAGAAGAACCCTCAACAAACCCACATAAAATGGTTTCAGCAAAACTTGCTCTGGCCCTAGAAACAATATCCAACTTATAATGCTTAGTAAAGATATGCACTACAGACTAAGTAGCAGCTTCAAGGAAGGAATTGGTATACAACCCCTTGAAGAAGGCACCAGAAGAGGCAACAGCTTTAGTGGAATGAGCTCTAACAGGAACAGACAGATATCTGCCATGGAAAGAATAACAAAAGGAAATGGCCTAAGATACCCAGGAGAAGAAGGTTTGCTTAGAAACAGCAAAACCCAATATCCTGGGATGAAAGGAAATAAACAGCTGATCAAACTTATGAATGGCCTTCGTTTTGTCCAAATAGTACCTGAGCTGTCTGTGCAAATCCAAGGTATGCAGGACCCTTTCAATAGCAAACTGAGGAGAAAGGAAAAAGGAAGGGAGTTGGACAGACTGATTCAAGAACAACTCATTTATTACCCTGAGCACAAAAGAAGGATTAGTATGAAGGGACACCCTGGCTCTGTGAGAAAACTAAATAGGAAGAATGATCATAAGGGCCTGGACCTCAGAAATACTATGAGCAGAAGTAAGAGTAAGCAACAAAAGTTTTCCAGGTACAAAGTCACAAAGAAGCAGAATCTGTAGGCTCAAAAGGAGCCTGAGTTAATTTTTCCAAAACAGAATTAGGGTCCCGAGGAGGAGGAGGAATAGGTTTCCTTGGAGGCCTAATATGCAGAATTGCCTTAAGAAATTGTTTGACCTCAAAATGAGAATTCAAAGGAGGATTCATGGGCAGACAAGCAGAAATGGTTGACAAATAGGCCTTCACAGAATAGGCCAGGCCAGACTGAAGCAACTAACACAAATAAAAGAGGACCAGAGGGTCACCCACTGAAACAAGTTCCTGGCTATGAGCATGGCACCAGACAGAATATATTTTCCATTTGGACATAAGATTTCCTGGTCGAGGGTTTCTTTGCCTCCTATAAAATCCTAAACACATGCTCAGAAAAGAGGTGCTTGAAAGGGATCAAAACTCTGTTACCCACAGTGTCCACTCTTTAATTGACAAGTGAGAATGGATGAGGAAACCCCTTGTTCTGTGCAAGGAGATCTAACCAGTGAGGTAACTTGTGGTTATTGACCCTGGCCAGATGCATTAACAGGGGAGACAGTTCTATCTTGGCCAAAAGGAAGTCACTAGCAAGATTTTTTGTGGAGTTCAGCTGAATCTTCTGCAGGACTCTTGAAAGCAGAGGAAGAAGAGGGAAAGCATAAAGAAACATCCCCTTCCAAGGAAAACAAAGGGTGTCTGGCCTCCATGCCAGATGGCATGGCACTCTGGAACAGAAGAGAGGAAGCTGCCTATTCAGAGGGAAAGCAAAAAGATCTACCTGTGGAATACTCCACTGATGGACAATGTCCAGAAAAATATCTCTGTGAAGCATCTATTCACGAGCCTGTGTTTGGACCTGCTCATAGAGTTTGCCACTAGATTGTGCTCTGAAGGAATGTATACTGCCTGAGGAGTTAACTGATAACTGAGAGCTATCTCCCAAGCCTGAAGAGCCATCCTGCAGAAGAGGTAAAATTTTGTGCCTCCCTGCTTGTTGATACACCACATCACTGTAGTGTTGTTTTTGTACACCTTCAAAAGGTCTTTTAGATAACATGGGGTAAAAAGCTTGAAGGGCCAGAATCGGAGCTCTCATCTCTTTGATATTGATATGATCTGATAGCTGACAGGAATGCCAGAGACCCTGAACTTTCAGGTGACCAAACGAATCCCCCCACCCCATGTCTGAGGCATTGGTGAATAGTTCTTGAGAAGGGACTGGAGGCTGAACTGAAAGAAGGCTATCAATGAAAAAACTTTTGTAGGTGGACGAAAGGTCAGCATTGGCACTGTCTGACTCCTGCATCTCAGATACACATGATCCTGAGAGGGTGTCAGGATGGACTTTTGGAAGTTGATAGTAAACCCAAGCCTTTCAAGAAGAGAGATGGTGAACATCAGATACTGTAACAGGCGACTGGGAAAAGTTATCTGAAGCAACAGGCCATCTAGATAAGGCAACATCTGAATGTCTTGGAACCTGCAGAAAGCAATCACAGAAGCTAGGCATTTTGCGAATACCCTTGGAGCAGTAGAAATGCCAAAGGGTAAAGCAGGGAACAGAAAATGAAAGGAAGGCACAGAGAAATGTAAAAACTTCCTGAAAAGAGGATGGATAGGGATATGAAGGTAAGCATCTTTCAGATCTAATTACACCAGAAAAGGCTGGAGTGACAAAAGAGGAAACAGGGTCTGAAGAGTAAGCATGCAAAAAGAAGGGATCTCGAGGAAGGTATCGAGCTGAGAGAGATCGAGACTAGATCTCAAAGTGTCTTCCTTTCAAGGAATAACAAGCATCCTGGAATAAAAACCCTTTCCCATTTGGTAAGGGGGGGCAGATTTAATGGTTCCTTGGTTCAGCAGGGACCCTAGAACCTTCAGGAAATGAGGAAGTTACGCTAAAAAAGGTTGAGAAATCCTTGAAAAAGAATGGAGAGACTTCCATATGATGAAGTAACCTTGATGGATGATAGAAAAACCCAAGAGTCTGAAGTTATGAGATGCCAAACTGGAAAACAAAGGGAAGGTCAAATGGAAAATGGAACCTTCTCTAAAAGATGGGAGGGGGTGTATTGTCAAAGAGAAGCAGGCTTATCATATAAAGGAGTCTTCTGGACCATAGAAATCTGAGAAGCCTTGGCAGAGGGGGCCCACTTCTAGCTCTTCCTGTCTTTGGAGGCCTGGAAGGGTTGCATGTGCACAAAAGCAGATATAGAAGGATAATTCCTCTGGAACTTAAGGATACATACCTCTCAACTGTCCAGAGTTTTGCCTCATATTTTTTTGTCTGTTTCTCCTAAAATGTGTGGTTTTCTGGCAAATCACTGGCAGACCACTGAGGACAAAAGTCAGAAAATAATGGCAGACATTTGATTTTTCAGATTTCATAACCTTCACAGAATTCATGCTAATGCAAAAACCTGTTATTCTGTCAACTTTCTAAGTTTGTAAGAGCAATAATTAAAAAGTGTCCCTATTTTTGAGTCTTTGACCTCCATTATTTGTGGCACTGTCCAGATTTTTTGCTCTAAGAGGTTGAAAGGTATTTAGGGATAGGAGAGAGAAAAATATGTTTAAGGTCCTGCGAGGCTTTGCCTTTCTCTTGAAAAGACTTAAAATGCCAACAGCAGCAGTCCCAAAAAGATGAGTATTACCCAAAGGAGCATCCAACAACTTGGCCTTAATGTCCTCAGGAATAGACTGGAGATAAAGCTTAGAATAACCCATCATGACAGACCCAAAAGCCACAGCCTTAGAAGAGGCATTAGCAGCATCATAGTTACACTTAATAGGGTGGTGAGCCACTTGGGAATTAGAATCTAAAAAAGATAAAGCAAAGGATTTGCCTTCAGAAACAGGGAGGTCAGAAATAACCTGACAAGTCTGTGCAATCAAGGCCAGAGCATACCTGGTCATGTAGGTCTGAAAATGAACAGCCCTAAAGGCCAAATTAGAATTTCCCAACTATCCTTATCAAAAGGCAAACATTTGGAAGAGGCCAAATCTTAGAAGGTTTATCAGATGAGACTGACACCACAGCATGGTCAGCAGAAGAACAATTAAATAAAAACTGTCCTCAGGAACCTTATAGAATCTATCAGGTTTCTTAGGAGCAGGAGCTGGGAATCAAAAAAATAACAATCCCCGAATGGAGACTCAGGGCTAACAGACTCCTTTTCATCAGAACCATAACCCAAAGGTGAAGGCATCTGTGAAGCATATGACAAAGACCCCCTCACAAGACACTGGATCATCATCCAAGGAATCTGGTTACCTAAGCCATTTAGAAGGAGTAGAGGTCCAAGGAGCAGCAGGCACCAAAAGCTCTTGAGGAAGCTTTAGGGCCATCAAGGCAGAAAACAAGCCCTGAGTAAACTCCTGCCATTCCCTTTGATGATGCTTAGGATGGACTGAAGCATGCTTCAGTTTTTTATCTTTTCTTGGAAGGGACATCAGCCCTAACAAATATTGGAGGTTCCAACCCTTGGCAAGATTTTATAAGAGAACTTGGAACCTTTTCCCTGACTAATATCTGTGGAATCCCTCTAGGACCTTCCGAGATAATCAGCTATGGTTCCCCCCTCGAGGTCCAGAGCAGAAGCCTGCAAAGCCTCAGAGGACATGCAGAAGGGAAAATCCATGCTGGCCTCCAACATGGTCGCAGCAGAGGAATCCATTGCAGATGCCAAATGACCTATAGAGCTATTACCTGCTTCTAGAGGGATGTCAAGTGGAGGCTGGACAGCTAAAGAATCTGGCCAAGACTTCTTGGCCTTCTTCTTACATAGTGGGAATCTCTCTGGGTTAAAGGATTCTGCCACGGTTCCCTTGGGTAATTGTTTAAGCCACTGTTTTTTCAAGATAAATGGCCAGTGAAGACAAATGTCTTCTGAGTGTCTTGGCACAAATGACTTACAGATACTATAAGAGGTATGGTTGTGGGAAGCACCCAAACAAAAAAGACACTGTTCATGATGATCCTTATGGAGAATCTGCCTCCCACACTGACATTTTCTGCTCTTGGATGACATGAACTCTAGGCAGAAAAATTAAATACAAGACAAAGAAAAAAACCTCCAATGGGGCACTTATCTGGTAGCTAAGTATTCAGTACAGCAACAAGGATTTCAGACCAACTAGCAAAAGTAGTGTTTGAACTGGTGGCAAAGAAGTTTTGGATAGTTACATCTGTACATCCCTTTTATGCCCTATGCTCTGTGTGGAGAGCAATAATGTGATATACAGCACATGCAAGATCATTAGGCTTTTATATACTGGCTGAGCATCTGGCTGCCTTGTACAGGAGATCCCTTCTGTTTTGCATACTGCAACAGTGATATAGAAGGACATGTAGGCTTATCAGATAAAGGAGGCTTCTAGGACAGAGAACTCTGAGAAGCCTTAGCAGAGGGTGCCTGCCTACCACCCTTCTTACCCTTGGAGACCTGGCGGGGTTGCCTGCAAACACAAGCAGATATAGAAGGATAATTCCTCTGGAACTTAAGGATAGGAGAAACAAAAATATGTTTAAAGTCCCGCAAGGTTTTGACTTTCTGTTGAAGACACTTAAACATGTCAGAAGCAGCAGTCCCAAAAAGATGTTTATTATCCAAAGCAGCATCCAACACCTTGGTCTTACTGTCCTCAGGCAGAGACTGGAGATGAATCCAAGAATAATTCTTCACAACAGACCCAAAAGCCATGGCCCTAGAAGAGATGTCAGCACGATCATAGCTATACTTAATGGAGCGATGAGCCACTTGAGAACCAGAACCTAAAAAAGATAAAGCAAAGGATTTATCATCAGAGTGAAGGAGATCAGAAATAACCTGAGAAACCTGAGCAATCAAGGCCAGAGTATACTGGGTCTATTGCCCAGTAGGCAAAAGTAGAAGCAGTGTAAACTGTCTTACAGTCTTCTAAATTGCCCTACTATCCTTATCAGAAGGCAAAAGTTTTGAAGAGGGCAAAATCTTAGAACGTCTGTCAGAAGAGACTGACACCACAGCAGGATCAGCAAAAGGACATTTAAATAAAAACTGACAATCCTCAGGAATGTTATAAAACCTATCAGGTTCCTTAGTAGCAGGAGGCTGAGAATCAGGAGACTTAGCAGCAGCAATGAAAGTATCTAACATGGCAGCCAACACAGAAGGAACTGCCAATGGTTTTAGAATCCACCTGAAGCAGCTCATTCTCTGAATATTAGATACTTGAGAATAATCCCAGTTAAAGTATTCCATCATCCTAACCCAAAGGACAATTCCTCAAAAGGAAACTCAGGGCTAACAGACTTCTCTTCATCAGAACCAAAATGCCAAAGGTGAAGGCATATGTGAAGAATAGGACAAAGACTACAACTCTAGGTAGCAAATTAAAATACAAGACCAAGAAAAGAAAAGAAAAAAAAAAACAGCCCCAATGGGGCACTTACCTGGCAGCTAAGTATTCAGTGGAGCAACAAGACATTCAGACCAACTAGCAATAATGGTGTTCAAACTGGTGGCAAAGAAGTTCTTGGTAGTTGTGTCTGTGTGTCCCTTTCATGCCCTATGTTCTACGTGAGGAGCATAAGTGTAAAGTACAGTGCATACAAGATCATTAGGCTATTGTATACCAGCCAAGTGTCAGGCTGCCCTGAGCAGAAGATCCCTTCTGTTTAGAACACTGCAACAGTGATATACAAGAACGTCATGCAAACTCCAAACAGGCATTTTTCAGTGATCAGGACTGAACTTTGTACCTTGTGCATGGGAGGCTAAGACCTTAACCATTATACCATATGTCATCATACCCAGCATAAAGTATAATGCCCCATCTGGCATATACCTGACCAGACACATGCAGCAACTGGATCATCCACAAAGGTTCCTTACAAAAAGAATACAGGGAGTAAACACGACATCCTACACTGATTGCTTCAAAGCCCTGTCTCTTTACTCAGTATCATACAGACTTCTAAGAGGTGATCTTTACTTGGCATATAATTCATCCCTGAACCCTGTTTTGATTGAACAGTATAACATTACAGTCAGTGTAACGAGTAATAATGTTTCATGACTTAGAGAATGAACAGTTATAACACCACGTGCAGTGTAACAATGAGTAATAATATTTCATGTAGCAATGTGCTTATTTGACCAAATCGTATAACATTTTGTTTTATGTGCTTACATGATTATGAGTGAAGGAGAGGACTGCCCATTTGTATTTCTTTCTGTTAAGCAGTTTTATTCTTTTGCAAAGATCGGTCATGTCAAATAGAAACCAAAGCCAAGTATATTTACTGACAAAACCTATTGCTTTTTGTTTGTGAAGTCCGGGGCAAAGCTTCCGGAGTCTTTGTACTTGACTGTATGGCTGATACCCCAACCCGTTATTTAAACTATAAGTGTGTGCTACTTATAAGGAATATTTTTGTAACATTTTTATAGATTAGTGTATGTAAACGTTGCATAAGTATTGCAGTGGTGTGATGCTTTATTGTTCGAGGAAGTGTGGTAGACGATAACTGTATTGGGCTGCAGTCATAGTTTTAAATGGATGCAATATGTTTTTCATGGCTAGATTATATGGTTGACCAGGCTGACTGCCTACTAAGAATTTATGAACCTATGTGAGTTAAGGTGTTCACATTCTCTCTTTCTCTCTCTCTCTCTCTACACTCTGTCCTCTACTGCATGCTTTCTTTATCTTTGAATGTCATGTGATATATATTTTTTTACTGTTTTTTTTAACCCAACTTCCCTCTGAGTTTTGTGCATTAGGTAACTAACAACACAGCCATCTTAGTTTAACTTGAAGGCTAGAAAGTGAAATCAGCTTGTTGCATGTAATTTTGCAATGGTGTCTCTCCGGCGCTCTTCCTCCCTCGATGGAATTATCCTCCTTACTCTGTTCCTTTTTTCTTTTAATGTACCTACTGGTTCAGGTGTCTGTGGTTAGTTGTAAGCCTTCATAGTGAAATTAAATGAAATTAAGTCCATTTACATAGCTCATAGAAGAAGTACAGTATTAATCAATATGTTTGTTCTATTTGTTTTAGGTAAATCCATTAAGAGCACTTTTTGTCTTATTTGTCATCTAGTTTGCATTGTGAATCATTTTGACATGTTTAAGTTTTGTCAATGGTTGCTTTAAGCAGTGTGAATGGAACTTCTCTCTAAAGACTCCTAAATATGTATTAAATAAATGTGTTGATAAGTTGGATCCCAAACTGTTTAATATCATATAATGTTAATGGCCTGGAAAATCATCTCAAGTGATTGTAGTTTTTTTTTCTTTACTTCTGACAAATATGTGGTAGCACTTTTTAAGTAAGAGTAGTTTGTCAGGCTTTGTTATTGAGGAGGTTTAAATGGAGATGGATTGGTGGCCGTTTTTTTTAGGTTTATTTTTGAGAAGAATGTGACGAGTCGAGTACAATTACCTTAATACTCCTTTCCTAACTACTTGTTACACTTCTTCTACAGGGGCATTACAGCAGAAACAGAAAGCAAAATACCATACGATTCAGAAACAAATACTGTGTTATGGTAGAGAAAATTATGCAGTGAGCGGTCAAGTGCTGGGAGGGAGTGATGATGAAAGCTGTTCTCACAGCCAGAAGCCACACGAGATCATACTGCCACCTGCGTCAGCACTGAATCATCCATCCACAGCATTTCATGTCCTCCAAAAAGAGGAAATGTCGATGCAGTGCCGTATAGATAGATGCACCATGCAGAAGCTGATTAACATGTTGCCCTCATTTACAGGTTCATGGAATGCATAGAGTAGTCATCCATGTGGCCATCAAGGCATGTGTAGCGTTAAGTATATTAGCTACAGAGAATTTCCAGCAACAGTGGATATAGTGGCTACACTTCCATGAATCTGCCTCAAGGACACTCTACCAGATTCCCCATATCCTGCACGTGGGAATCATACATGGTTCCTGCACTTCACAGAAGAGAGAAGCATCACCACGCAGTCATTATTTTATTTACATTTGTTTACTGGGTAGTGCACTGATCTCAACAGACTATTTTCAGGCACAGTCCTAGTGAATAAAATCATACAAGAAATGGACAAAGAAACGTATTTAAAGATACAAGGATATGCTACAAAACATATATATTTACAGATGCAAGAATATGCTACAACATTTAGTTCACGAAGCAGTTAATGTCAAAACATGGGTAGAAATATGGAATTATGCTTAGTAGAGCTTTATGGATAAGATGTATGACTGACATTTTATGAAAAGGCAAATTTTCATGATGTACTAAGAGCCATGGGCTGCACCCCCATTGCCATCAATGTTCGAAATGGGGAACAGGGGAAATTGTATATCTGCTTTAAGAAATGCCACTCCTTCAGCTACCCTGTGGTCTGCAATGAGCAGTTCTTAACATACAATGTGTCACTGGACCCACAGGTAGTACCAGCTATTTCCACATCTGGCATACATGACATACACAAGTGATTTGTATGCGTGATTTTTTCACAATGCCATATTATTGGTAATGGAATATAAGCCATAGAGCCTTGCCTAATGTCAACAGTAAGAACCCAGAGACTATGTTAGAGAATGCATACGATGCTTTCCAATATCAGTCCAGAAATACAGTTGAATGTGTATTTGGATTGATGAATAACTGTTTCTGCTGTCTAAATGTCTCATATGGTGCCCTACAGTATGATCTTGAAACATGCAGCAAACTATCTGCTGTATGTGCAACATTTAACAAAATGTTGATATGTAATTAAATACAGCAGGGTAGAAAAATTTGAGGAGAGGAGATTCTGAAGTCAGGAACAGAGGGGGTGCCTGTTGAGGAGCCCATGGAAGAGTTGGCTACAGGGGATGAACATGAAAGGCAGAGGTAGGTGCTGTATGTTGTGTCACTAGCTAAGAAACAATGTTTGGTTCTCAGCTATGGGCCAGATTAAACATAAATATACAACAGCTACAGTGATATATGCTATGATACAACAAGGAACTGCAACAGTAATGGTGATGCATGTCATACTAACACAAGGGTATGCAACAGTAATGGTGATGCAAGCTATGCTACAACAAGGGCATGCAACAGTAACAGTGATTCTTGCTATACTACAAGGGTGTGCAACAGTAATAGTAATGCATGCTATACTACAACAAGGGCATGCAATGGTAATGGTGATGTATGGCATACTACAATAAGGGTATGCAACAGTAATGGTGATGCATGCCATACTACAACAAGGGTATGCAACCGTAATAGTGACGCATGCCATACTACAACTAGGGTATGCAACAGTAATGGTGATGCATGCCATACTACAACAAGGGTATGCAACAGTAATGGTGATGCATGCCATACTACAACAAGGGTATGCAACAGTAATGGTGATGCATGCCATACTACAACAAGGGTATGCAATAGTAATGGTGACGCATGCCATACTACAACAAGGGTATGCAATAGTAATGGTGACGCATGCCATACTACAACAAGGGTAAGCAACAGTAACGGTGATGCATGCTATGCTACAGCAAGGGTATACAACAGTAATGGTGACGCATGCCATACTACAACACGGGTATGCAACAGTAATGGTGATGCATGCCATACTACAACAAGGGTATGCAACAGTAATGGTGATGCATGCTATGCTACAGCAAGGGTAAACAACAGTAATGGTGATGCATGCTATGCTACAACAAGGGTATACAACGATAATGGTGATGCATGCTATGCTACAAGGGTATACAACAGTAATGGTGATGCATGCCATGCTACAACAAGGGTATGCAACAGTAACAGTGATGCATACTATACTACAACAAGGGTATGCAACAGTAATAGTGATACATGCTATACAACAACAAGGGTATGCAACAGTAATGGTGATGCACGCTATGCTACGACAAGGGTATGCAACAGTAATGGTGATGCATGCTATGCTACAACAAGGGTATGCAACAGTAATAGTGATACATGCTATAATGCAACAAAAATATGCCATACCATGCAAGGACTGGTGACAGTGTGCATTAGACACAGGCTTCCCAAGTAACAGAATACAGAGTGCAGGGAGCAATAGTCATCATTTGCATAGGTGAGGATTGCCACAATGACAGGTGTCAGCAACAGGCAGTGTGTGTGTGTGTGTGTGTGTGTGTGTGTGTGTGTGTGTGTGTGTGTGTGTGTGTGTGTGTGTGTGTGGTGGTGGTGGTGGCGGGGTTGCTGCTGAAGATGATTTTGGAGTCTTTTGGTCTGTTGAGTGTGAGTAGCTAGGAAGACAGGTCAGTTAAGGTTGTGTCTGCAGTGTAACACACCTGTCGAGAGATGAGTGGTACTGAAGACCATGAGTAGTGTGCAGGACACTGCTCCAGCAGAAGATACAGAACTGATAGACAGGTGTAGGAAATATGCAGGAGAAATGTGCACCAATCATGTATATTCCCACCCACAGGGTTGCCGTTTTAGGCAATATCAGAGGCATGACCCACAGCATGCACAGAGGATAGGCTGCTCCGTGATTATGAACAGCATGTTGTGCTGTGGGTGATCTCAACATGAACAGTCCATCTACATCAGTGTCCATAGCATCCTGCAGTGCCATCAACACTGGATGAAGGTGACCTCTGTCTCCCATGGCAAGCTTCCCCATCAGAAGTAGAGAAGAACCAGATAAGAGAAGAGAATGATACTGGCTAAGATGGGTAGCTGCAGAAGGACATCTGGTGCATACAGAATCCCTACACTAGCCAGGGCCTCCCATTGGTCATCATGTAGACCATGTACCGCCACAGCCAGCTCTGCTATGGCTGCCCTAAGTAGTGCCTGCCTTGTATAATGGTCCTGCACATATGCTGAGTGGTGACCATTGAGACACTTAGAGCTGTAGAGTACCCACATTCTTTCTAACCACTAGTATGCCAACACCTGCTGTCCTCCCCATACATAATGAAGCTGGAAGCAGCCATGAATGCTTCTATCACTAGAGAAGATTGTGCTTACTGTGCTGATGTGTTAGCCAACTCCTGTCCTTCTGTAATATCCTGGAACTAGGATCTGGGTTCCATAGGCACAGAAACTGTGCCTGTGGGAAGGTAGGGGTGTCGCCGTCACATTAGCATTGTGTAACATCACCATCCCAACCCTCAAATGTGCTGGGATATTTTTGTCATCATCATTGGGTAAGTCAGACCCTTATTATCAATCAAATTTATATTCATAGTAGAGGACTCTGACAATGAACCAGCTATGAAAACACATAAGCATATCCAAGCATATGATTCCACCTTTCACCAACTCCTGCAGCCCAGTGTAGGTAAAATTCTGTAGCATAGTGCCATGCAAAATTTAAAGTTAATTTACCTTACGGAAGATGATGCTGTTGCTGTAGTCCTGATATGCTTGTAACCACAAAATAGCCATTCTCATTAGTTGTATAGGTCTAAGTCTTTCAGGTAGTACAGATTCTCCCACATATTAGATAATAACTAAAATAGGGCTTCATCAACTGATATAGTAGGTGCTCAGGGAATAAAAGAGCTGTCATGACTCCCAGATAGAGATACCAGGAACTCCTCTGTGTTGATTAAAGGAGAACCTGTTGGCAGACCCCTCACCTATGGCCCCTTGCTTTTCTGCTAGATGGGTAGCCTTGGTGTGTGCAGAAGCAACCATGTTGGTGACCCATCGTCAAACCTACTTATGTGATCTATTGTGGCCACTGACCACAGACATTTGTTTCTCAAAGTCCCAGCTACAAGGAATAGTGGTCTTGTGGCATATAACATGGAGCTCTTCATTCAATGTATTACTTAAAATTAGTGGGTGATTATTTGAAACTCTTAGAGGGCGTTACCAGCTAGTCTCTCATGATATTTTTGCACAACACTAACTGACATGATTATTGAAACAAACACATTCTTAAGCCAGTAGCCTGGAGATGGTATGACACTCCTCCCAGTTGGTTTTCCTTATTTTTCTCCAGATGAACTCAGAAGCATTTCAGCCATTTAAAGTATACCACTGGAATGCATTCATTTGTAAGAACTAACTCATGCAGGCCCTGATGCATTTCAGAGCAAAATAAATAAATAAATAAAATAATCCAGTGATTTTTTTTTGTACAAATCGATGGTATAGAGGTAAGTTTTCTGTCTCTACCACTGAAGACTATGGTTTGAGACTTGAAAAAGGATCCAGGCTGCTGGCAAGGCCAGTTGGGGGAATAGAATGAAGCAACCAGTAGCCACATCTCTTATACATATAGAGGTTGTGGTATGAATCTCTGGTGGTGGCCAGGGAGTCTGACAGATCCACATGGTCAAAAGCAGATTGACAAACACTGTGACTTCATTCATTTCACCTCTGGTTGGGGATTATAACTTACTGTTAGCAGAATAAGATCTTTCTGTACTCACTTGTCTTAGCGTATTCATGTCCTTGCTCCCTGGTCCCCAAGGATTATTAGCTGTTAAAGCTATGCTTCCTGAGAAATCAGGTGGTCCACCAACAAAGGATCATATCAAGACTATCCAGAAAGGAGGAATAGGGGAACTTAGGGTATGCTGTTGAGTAGCATGGGATATAACGGAAAGGCAAGCAAAAGTAACGTGAGGAACCAAGGGTGAAGAATAAGAAACAGTTCAGTGATTCTGGCAAAAGAACTCTGATCATAGTCCCAGTTTATTCTTCATTGCCACCTAGTTTTAGTCATTACACATGGTTACACATAGAGAAGTCTACATTTGTCATTCCTAACATTATTCATGCTACACATAATGTTTAGTCTGACCTCTATTTATTGCTCTTTCCTGTTCATTGTTTTTTTAAAAACACATTTGCACCACATCCAATTTTAACAAAATTTGGAAAAATAGTGAATGAGTTGAATTGTTCCTTTATGGTGTTTGCTCCCAGATTTTACTCAATATTATCATATGTGAAGAACAAACCCACCTATTATGGGCTCTTTTTTTCTTTAATACACACATACTTGTAACAGAGAGATGGAAACTGATTGACAAGTCAGATTTAAATATGTGGGCAAGCCTTGTGACTGAAATATAATGAATTGTAATCTTCAGGAAGTCTAAAATCTCTAGTTTATGCAATAGTACTCAGGATCAGACCTCCTTTCTTAGAAAATTAGCATATTTAGACTTTTAGTGAAATAATCAGGTATGGGTCCTCCTGAGTATGATTTTATTAGATAAGTCTCTTACTGATAAAATGTATCCCCTCATAACATACCACTGTACTTGGCTGTATTGTAGTAAGTTGCATTTAACTGCATATCGTTTTAGGGGGTTCAACTACAGAATGATGAGAAGCAAGTGCCTGCATGACTAAGCAATGAAAACAAGTGTTCAACGAGCTACTTTCCCTGAGACAAAGAAAGCTCTAGGCGCATGTCACTGAACATGGGAGAAAAAACTGTCTGTAGTGTTCCTGTATTTTGGCAGGGAAATGCACCATGTGCAGGGCAAACATAGCTCTCAATACTGAAGCACAAGAGTCAGAGACAACACCAAAGCACAATGAGTGTAAGAAACAGCTGTAATTACAGTTAGTTCATCGCACTAAAGCTCTAAGCTGTTAATGAAGTGCATGCTGTTCCTGTGGTATGAGGTTTGATTCCTGCTGCCTCTTTTTTAATGTGTGACTCTGAGCAATTCACTTAAATACACAGTACTCCCAGGTTGCCCAAATAAATTATATGTAGCCTTTTTTCCCATACCTCAGCTGAAACAGTCTTTGCTAGTTTGGCCATCATCAGTAAACTAATGCAAATTAATAAATAATAAATAAATAAATATAAAGGGCGGCACAGTGGTGCAGTGGTTAACATTGTCACCTCACAGCAAGAGGTTCTCTGGGTCGATTTGGCGGCCTTCTGTGTGGAGTTTGCATGTTTGCTCCCCCCTTCTGTGTGGTGGGTTTTTCCGGTACTCCAGCCCTCTTCCTCACCCAAAGACAACACATCTGGAGCATCTCCTGGGCCTCCACTGAAAACAGGCTCTGTGGAACCTAGTCGGACATTCCCGGTCAACAAATGTTAAATAAAAGAAAATAAATAAAAAAATAAATAAAAATAAGTAAGCAGCATAACTGCTAAGAGGGTGGCTGCCCAGAGTGCATATCTTAGGTTCATAGGCTCATATGTAAGTACTAGACAATATGCCATTGTGGTGAAGAACATATGCAAGGAGTGATGCAGTATTCCCCCATATTAATAAGGACAAGATCCATGATGTTGATTTCCCTAGTGGGTACTCTGAATAATTGTTCCAGGGCATTTGTACTTACAAGTCAAAGCATCTCTGTGCTTGTGCAGTAGCAATGGTGTAGATTTTCCATTCTATAGATGGATAGTTTAGATCACTTAGAGAAATAGTATTGGGTTTAATATTGAGTGATTGCAGCTCCTGCAGATAGGCATTGTGACTTTCTTGGATCATGGAGGTAGTTCTGTCACTACCTAATACATAGTATGGGACACTTTCGATGGTTATTTGAACATTAAGAAGCCCTAGTGCATCATATTACTTTCCAGCAATGATGTCAGTTTCTTCTGGATGCAGACTGAGACACCTCCACCTTTTTATCTCTGCTGCACAGTAACTAGTGTAAACATGTAGAAGACATTATAACCCTGCACACTGGAGTGTTCCTCCCAGTTTTAAACCACATCTCAGTCACGACATGGATGTCTACATCATCAAGGGTGACCAGGGCTTATTAGCAGTGTGGTTTCTTGTTTAGGCTTCTAACATTGATCAGTAACACTTTCATATTTTCCTTTGCTTGCTTAGGTATGTTGGTAGGTTTATCAAGTTGGCATAGCCTAAAAAAGGCTCTATGGGTATGGATAATGTCTTTGCCAATAATAGAAATTCTAGAGGGAACAGATGCAGGCCATCCCTGGTCAAGCAGTGTAGTCTGCTGATCATATCGTCTGAGGCTGACAAATATGGCACCCATTTCAGATATCATCAAAAAGCAGACGTCAGTTATTTTTTGCTCATATTGTAGCATCATCCTTGGAGAAGCTGGAATGCTGCTCAGCGTGCTGCTCAGGGTTAGGCCTATACCAGCCTAGAATGCACAGTTTGAGTGCTTTATAATTTCTCTTTTTATGTAGTCCTGTGAGGTACATCTCAAGTTATTACCACCCACGCATGCTATGATAGTCATACCAGTACTTTATGTTCAAGGACTTGTGTGTGTCTGTGATCTGATGGATCCTGGTGCCAGGCAACCAACTAATCATCACTCTTTCCTTGCTCAGCCTGGTAAAAGGTATATGTGTTTGTCTTATAATGTAAGTTACATGTAACTAGAATGCTTGGTTGGGCAGATGCATGAATTATAGGCTCAGCATGCATGACTCTGGGACTCCTTGTTCTCTGTGAGGTGGTAAGCTTAACTTGCTGAGTGTGCTTTGTGCCTGAGTTGTGTTTTGGAGGTCTTTGAGATTTAGGCAAATTAAGCTTTAGAACCTCAGCATATGATAGATTACGCATATTGTGATGGCCTTGGTGAGTTATGATGTGTGGTGTGCTGCTGGTGATTTTGGTGTCTGAGTTTACTGCATGTGAGATTTTTGCCTCCAAGGACATTATATATGTACATCTCTCACACACTGTGTCATGTGTTATGCTGTTCAAGTAACAGATGATCATCAGACAGCATGAGACAATTTGTACACTGTCTCTCAATACCCATCTCAGTCAGGCTGCTACAGAAGTTATGGGGAAGTGCTGGTCGATGATTTTGTCAGGAATGACTGGGTGGAGGCAGGGGTGACTATAATTGCCATTTCATCAAAGATGTTCAATGCACAAAGAACAATATTCATACATAATACTGCCACCCCCGATAGTAGATACTTGATTTTCAGCCATATCATCATC